>NC_090817.1:55452612-55754692 GCF_000390325.3 Nicotiana tomentosiformis
TCGAAAGCCGTGAGTTCGAGTTATTCACTTGTAGCGGACTGTTTTGTGGACTATTTTATGGTGCTGTTGGGCTGTGTGTTTTACTACTGTTTTGTTGAGTTTTGTAGGAGGAAGTGTGTGGAAAAACACCACATATGGTGGGCTGGTCGTTCGTCGTAATATTTTCGGGTTGTTTGACACTACTACGATGGTCGTTTTGTGTATGAAGAGATTGGGGTGTGTTGGGGTGTTTTGTAGTATTTTGTGGTGTATATAAGGTTGGAAAATAATGTATACATGTTGATATTGTTGTATTCTTGTGTTGTTGGTGTTATCTTGAATTAGGAGGAAGTAAAGATTATAGGGGAGATGCTGCCCGTTTTAATACAAAATAAGCTTGTCGTTCATTGTACGATAGTTGTACCTTTCGTAACTTAATGATAGTATTATTATCGCTGTCATAGATTAAGGTACAAAGAGGCGAGTTCAACTTGGTGATTGCAAAGATTGTGATAAGGTATGTTAAGGCTAAACCTTTCTTCATTTTGGCATGATCCCGTAACTACATGAGTTTGATAACGAGGCATAAAGAGAAGTTCGTATTCCTGAAATTATGTACATTATCCTAGTCTCATAAGTTATAGTATACTCCCTTATCGGGACTTCATATTCAGTTTAGTATTGTCTTCTTTCAGCCAAGAGAGCAGAAAGTGTGTGTGTGTGTATATATATATACAATATTACAGTATTTTTACCACCATCGAGCTATAATCAGTGGGCAGACCCCTTTTGGGCAACCTCTGATCAGATGGTAAGTTATATACCGAGCCTACTGTGGCGAGCGCTTATGAGCGAGCCCAAAATGGCCGAGATACAGAGCCTAGTATGGCCGAGCGCCTATGAGCGAGCCTACTACGGTAGGGCAGTTACACATACCTAGCCTTATAGGGCAGACAACTATTTTACATACTATATGGAGAGAGTTGAGTCAGTATCAACAGGTAAGCATATCTTCAGATTATTTTTGACTCCCAGTTACATTTAGTTATTATATCATCAGTTCAGTTTCAGCTTTCAGTTATTCTGTTGCCTTACATACTCAGTACATTATTTTGTACTGACGTCCCTTTGCTAGGGATGCTGCATTTCATGCCTGCAGGTCATGATAGACAGCTGGATAGACCTTCCCAGTAGACAGAGCCAAATATCAGCTTGGTTGGTAAGTTTCACTTCCCCGGAGTTACCAGGTCTAGACCTTGGAGTCCGTTTTATATATACAAGTTTGATGGGTAGGTCGAGGCCCTGTCCCAACCATGATACAGTTCAACTATCTCTGGCGGCTTGTAGACAAGTCTTGTATAGTTTGTATATCAGTAGATGTTCATGGTGGCCTCGTCAACCTGTACATTTATATATATATATATATATATATATATATATATGAGTTTTTGGGTATGTTTACCCCTCATATGAGAGAGACGATATTTTCAGATGATTCAGAATATGGCCTCATCGGCCTAGGTTGAGGGTTACCCCTATAGAGTTTACAGTTACAGAGTGGTACGCTTGGGCCGAGTATGGTACCGGGTGCCGGCCATGCCTCTTCAAGTTTGGGGCGTGACACATACCTAGCCAATGAATCAATCTGAAGGTTGTACTCCCGAACACTCATATTACCCTGCCGAAGGGTCAAGAACATATCAACTCTGGCCCGTCTAAGCTCTGGTGGCAGATAATGACAAAGAAAAGCCTTGGTAAACTCTTGCCATGCCGCTGGAGGAGCATCCTAACCTCTGGACAACTCCCAAGACTCGTACCAATTAACTGCAATATCTTGAAGTCTATAGGAAGCTAGCTAAACTAACTCAGTTGCAGTGGCCTTCATTACCCTCAAAGTCCTCTGCATCCTATCGATAAATACCTGAGGATCCTCGTTTGTGTTACGACCCAAACCGATGGGCCGCGACGGGCACCAGGTACCTTACTCAATCGAGTACCAACATAACGTATTTTTCCGTATCATACTATCATAGATAACTGAGCCAGAGAGGTTGCCGTGAGATAAGTAGAATACAACATGAAATACCAACTTATACATAAGATATACGGGCCTATAAGGCCAAAATAACCATTCGTACATTGAAGATAGGCCGACAAGGCCATACAATCTTTTACGTACATGACATCTGTCTACAAGCCTCTAAGAATAAATAATTGTCATAAAGTCGGGACAGAGCCCCGCCATACCAAACAATACACGTCTAAATCATACTGACCAAACAAGTAACTCCGGAGCAAATGGAGCGCACCAACACCTTCCGCTGCGCTGATAGCCTACTTGGAGGACTCTCGACCTATCTATCGGGACTTGTGGGCATGAAACACAGCGTCCCCAGGCAAAAGGGATGTCAGTACAAAGAATGTACCGAGTATGTAAGGAATGAAAATCAGTAAATAATAGACATGAGAGAAACATGGAGTAAAAGACTCAACATGTAAGTCTGAATAACTCTGTGAATCATTAATATTTATAATGTCATGCATATGCGTATAAATGTCATACCATGCATAGGTATATGCGTTCATAACATCATCAAGCCTCTGAGGGCATCCCATCATATCATATCGGCCATTGTGGGCAAATAATCAACGTATACTAGCTGATCAGGTGGTGGTGCGTACATAACGCCATAACCTTTCCCATATCCCATATACATATAATATACACATATATAACGCCATCTGGTCATTGGTCAATGTACATGTATAAATACATGAAATACATAAGAAATACGTTAATAAGATTTCTCAGAGTATCATAAAATCAATATGCCTTTCGGATAAACTTTATCAAATACGTATTTTTCTGAGACCCATGAACAGAAGATATAATAATAATTAACATGGAAAATCAAGAATATAGACACTCATAATACTTCTATGAATAGAGTCATTTATGAAAATTGTGCGTTTACTCATTTCGTTTGTATCGTATGGATCATGCCAAAAAGAAAGAAGGGATAGCATTAACATACCTGAACCGATTCTCTTGACAATCCCTTTAACACCCGTTGATTACGACAACACGTAAAGGCGGATCGAAGTAGGGGAAAATCCGTATGATATTCTTGAGAAAGATTGCACTGTACTCCCTTAGAATCGCAAAATCCTGTTGCTATAACATTACGTAGTCTCATATGATTTTTGTAGCACAATCACGTTGCTTAACATCTAATCTTTCATGAATGAGTTACTGAAGCATTCTTTGAACTTTTGTAGAGATTCCATAATGAATTAAAGAGGTCCTTTTTAATATTTGGGCGTGGCCCCACTTGAATAATAACTAAGCCATGGAATCATGTAATTGTGACACAAAGTTATATGACTTAAGAGTCATATTTAACTAAGGCTTCTTGGCTGCCACGTGGGGGAATTTGTCCCCACCTATTATTTATCCACAAATCCTTAATTACATGATTAATCTCCCATTAAACTAATAATTAATCAATTACCTACGTAATTAAGAATTATCTCAAATTACTTAAAATACTACTCACTTTTAACACACTTTATATATCTTATTATCCTGGTCATGTGGTACCTTATATGGTACTAGTCCATAAATACCAGGTATTATAGCTCGGGCTGTATTTTATCCCAAATATCAAACTTTGACGAAATTCATTTTCTTCGATTTGCTTACCCTCTCATCTTCACGAATTTACTCATCGCTTGTTGAAATAGCATAATTCTTATAACTTCAAAATAATCTCATTCCCGAGCTTACGTCGATTAACTTACGATGAAACTTTAACGTACGAAAATACGGGATATAACATCTCATTTCCGAGCTTTCATCAATTTACTTATGGCGTACTTTCACGTACGAAAACATGGGGTATAACATCATCCCCCCTTTGGAGCATTCGTCCTCGAATGTTGACTAATGCACTTATCATTATCATAACCTATAGCTCTTGTGAATACTTTAGTACTCTCCTTGCCATCTAGGCAACTGTTCTGTGAATAAATCCAACGGCCAGGGCATTCCCCCCTTTAGGCCTCTTTCTCATACCATGACTTGCGGTCAGAATTCTTTCAATCTCGTAACTATTGCTACCTTCTATCATGCATCTTGTACGACTCTGACCTTGTATGTGCGCCTATGTGACTTTTCTCTCCTCTTTCCTCCAGCTTTTAGCCAATCTCTAGGCCTCACTTTGTGAACATATACAAAATTATGACAAGCTATTCTTCTGGGCATCATTAGTCTTACTACATCTAAGTAGGACATACTATACCATAACTCTTACTTCGATCTGTCGTTACTGAGGTCTGCTACCAAACTCCAAGTTACTTTTGCTCTATATGTATAAATCTAAGTCCTTTAATGCTTCTTCGTTACTGTTCATCTTAAGAATGGCAGCCTGATCTCATCTCATACTGTTGTAACTTTTATCCATCCATTGTTGATTTACCTCAATGTTGTTCTACCATCTACTACTGATAACGTGAAACCTCTTACGTAATACGTTGCCACTAGGGCTTACGTTACATCGAGAAACATTTGAAGTGATTTTCCTGATCTACCTGGGGGCGATACCATACATCCATAACTGTATTTCATAGCATCCCAATGTGATTCACCTTACATGGGTATTTTAATCCTGTACAATTCATGAAATCATTACTCAATCGAATGCCTAAAGGTCATCCTTCATCTATCACAATTACACCCTCATTCTATTACCAGGGCAACATTCCATTTCTTCTAAATGCTACTAGTCTTAGACTCCTTTGAGTTCATTCAGGCTATACTGAGCTTTCTATAACTTAGAGAAATCATCAACTCTCTTGTTTTCATGGGCTTAATCCTGAGGACTTATCCATTCTTGTCACCTTCTTACTCGCCCTTTCTTATCCTTACTCATGTCTTCTAGAACTTTGTCACTTTACCATACTTTAGCTTGCGACCTACACATATCTATTTATACTACTTGCAACTATCCTTCAACTTGCTTGCACCATAGATTTCCTTATGTTATTCTGGAACATCAAGCAAGACATCACATCGTCTCTAACTCTTCTTTACTAGGCCTCTCGATACCTAGAAACCATAGGCTGGAAGATATGCCACTGATGCCGCCGCTACCATTCCTGGATACTGAATCCCATCGCTTCTAACCTTCTATCTGTAGTATGGATTATTCGTAACCTTCTGTATTTGAGTATCTCGTACGTTGTTCACCTTTACCTTACTTGCCTTAAAATCTCGCATCACATCTTCTATCTCTTTCATGACCTCGCTTTAACATAGGTATAATTCACATCCACAACTTGAAGCTCTATTATAATACTTGCACCTCTGGTGCATACACAATCCGGTGGGAGCTTCATACTGACTTCTTATAAGGCTAGTACTCTTCTAACTGTATTTATCGTAGAGCCATTATAGAATATGGCTGTTGTATTATCTCTCTTGTACCTCTGATATTAAGAGTGATTCTGCTATGTTCTCAATCACGATTCCTGTAGTTTTCTGGGTCCAATAATCAGACTCCTGATTTACTTAGTTGATTAAACTCTTTAGTTTCCTCTTTCTTCTGATCAGCCTTCATGTAGGCTTAAGCTATCTTCCGATTTGCGGATCCTGGTATTAGTTATTACTTTAGCTTTTCATGGGCGCTATGGAATATCCATGATACAATCTTTTGACAATTCAATCCTTTATTTATGCCCTGGGCTCAATTCTTTCTTTTAACTTATACCGGAGTCTTCTACGGCTGTATGAATGTCAATATATATGCTACATGGATATTACTCTGAAATCTTAAGTGCATACATAAAGTAACTATCTCTGGATCATTGATCGAATATATCCTTTCGTTCCATCTCAGCTTTCTTTAAACGCAAGCAATTAGTTTTCCTGGTCTTTCTGCCCCCTTGTTGCGTGCATACTTAGCTTATTTTAGTTCCCATGCATGTCGGAATTTTGTGCAACTCATATGGTCTCGAAATTACTTTTGTTTTCATTTCCCGCTCATTAGCCACGCTAGGTGCCACTTCCTTATGGAGTGCATACAATGTTGTTGTGAGACTGTTGTTACAAGACCATTTCCTCTTTAGGTCACTCTTCTTAGGTTGAAGCCTTCTTCTTATTTCCTCAACTAGTCTTTCGTTGTAGTACTTAGGGAGACAAACTGGCTCTTGTAAAGTTACAAGCTTATCACATCGTATATTTGACAGAATTTTAGATGTTCTTCCCTGCCTATAATTATCAGTAGTTACTTATTTCCACGCCCTTGTGCTTGTAGGGTTGCTTCTAAACTAATATTTTGACTGTCTTCCTAGTGGCATTCTCTTTTATTTACCTTTAACAACCCAACTCCTATCTGAATATATCTCAAGGATCACGATGTCATATCTGCGAGACTGAATTCCCCATGTTGGGGTTCACTATGTTCATCTTGCACAATCTGTTGATTTGTCTGTGTCCTCTTGTTTGGCTATAACTAGGCTCTTCCTGGATCAACTACTAACTACTCATTGGTCCATTCTCATATCAATATTCCGTGTAATCTTCTTTGGTTATTTCTTTTGTCTTAACTTACCTCTCACACTGGCTCCTTATTTATCAAAAACATCCCGGGCTGAAACCCTTACTTCCTCTCCTTAACGTCGTGCTTGCGTAATGTTCTGGAATTGTAGCATATCTGTAGGATTTGAATAAGTGCAATCTCATCCCTTTCTCATTTTTATCTCATTCTTCCTTTACCATTCCATAGTTACTAGAACCACTTAATTCTGACCTAATGCCACATTACTCCATATTCCCCCCTTTAGGGGAGTACTAAGAGTTAGAGCTATGGCGATCTACCTATAGATGTTTTGACTCTTCATCTTTGGCGTCTTTCCATATCATTGATGACCCTTACTCGCCTCGCGATAACCCTTATGCACCCAAGATAACAAATTTCCTTACTTGCGAGGGTGACACTTAGTATAACTGGCACACATAGTCCCTTAAACTTAACTTTGCTCCCATTGCTTGCTCTAGGGAAGCTTCTTCCTGAATGACCTTTAAGGGTTATTATCTGTCGTCCATTCTCTTATCGTCGGAACGCAATCTGAAATTCTCATGATGCCGACTATTATCAAATTACTCAGTCCCCAATTCATGTTTAGTTTATCTTGTCCACCAGCCCATATTGATTTCTATTACTCTGGGGTCTAACTTTTCCTTTTGGTAGTCGCGTTGGAGTCACGAACTTATTTCTCAAAATGAGGATATGACTTTATGGCCTATACTCTTTTGTTGTCTCAAGGCCTGTCACCTCTCGTCTTTTCCTTCACTTGACTATAGACTCTGTAATACTGTCATCTTTTTGATTTACCATTGTCATTCATGTATCACACCTTACTCATAATGCTTTATTAACTCTCTTCTTATTTCCCACTAACATTTATGTTTATCACTTTGTTATGAAAACTCGAACAAGACATTCTTTTTCTTTTAGCTCCCCTTGCTGCTCCATCTACTGGCTCTTCGGGTTGCCTAACATTCTCTCTCTACTAGGGTCGGGAGCCACACTAAGATAATATTTATTCCTTCAAGGCTTCTAGTGCATATCTTTGTAGTACTCATATCTAGCTGTACTATTTTAGAGTGCACCATCTGGGTGTCTCCCAAGGAGATCTATTAGCACATTTGCAATATCCTTCGGGAAAGTCAACTAACGCAAATAATCCATCCACCATTTTGGGTTACCCTAACCCCAGCTAGATCCTGATACCCTACCTTCTCTTATACTACTTCTGTTAGCCCCCATAGGGTATAAATGAGATGGGTGTGGCCGATTGTACATACCTCTACAACTGTTGAAGGTAACTCAAAATGCTTATATCTCCCTTCCTGAATGGTAAATAATGATAATCTTCACTAGCTGGGTACCTCTTACCCTTTTTCATCTTGCTTCTTTTACTTGTTGAAGCTTGCATCTACCTTCTGAATCTCTCGTTGCTTTTTACCATATGGGTGGATAGATATTCATGCCTTAGGGATCCTTTTCTAGAAGCTCACACGTCTTAGTACACACATGATCTGCTGGAGACCTTATATTTACTCATCATAAACATGATGCAAAATCGAGTTCCTCTGACTCAACTCTTCCACAACCGTATTCAATCACTTACCTGTCTTTCTGGATATAGGCATCGTCGTATTACGAATAAGATAGAGTTTAGGAAATTGAGTTCTTATAACTGAGCTCTACCACACGATCTAGAGTAGGAAGAAAGAGTGACAGTCCTAAATGCCCTGTAGCCTCCTGCTTATAAGTGTGGTGTACAACACACCCATAAATAAGACTCTACTAGACACGGCTTGTAGACTCCCTAGGACAGAACTGCTCTGATGCCACTTTTGTCACGACCCAAACCGATGGGCCTCGACGGGTCCCCCGATACCTTACTCAACCGAGTACCAACATAACATATTTTTTCTTATCATACTATCATAGATAACTGAGCCGGAGAGGCTGCCGTGAGATAAGTAGAATACAACATGAAATACCAACTTATACATAGGATATACGGGGCTATAAGACCAAAATAACCATTCGTACACTAAACATAGGCCGACAAGGCCATACAATCGTTTACGTACATGACATCTGTCTGCAAGCCTCTAAGAATATATAATTGTCATAAAGGTTGGGATAGAGCTCCGCCATACTAAACAATACACGTCTAAATCATACTGACCAAACAAGCAACTTCAGAGCAAATGGAGCGCACCAACACCTTCTGCTGCGCTGATAGCCTACTTGGAGGACTCTCGACCTGTCTATCGGGACCTGCGGGCATGAAACGCAACATCCCTAGGAAAAAGGGACATTAGTACAAATAATGTACCGAGTATGTAAGGAATAAAAATCAGTAAACAATAGACATGAGAGAAACATGGAGTAAAAGACTCAAAATGTAAGTCTGAATAACTCTGTGAATCATTAATATTTATAATGTCATGCATATGCATATAAATGTCATACCATGCATAGATATATGTGTTCATAACATCATCAAGCCTCTTAAGGCATCCCATCATATCATCTCGGCCACTATGGGCAAATCATCAACGTATACCAGCTGATCAGGTGGTGGTGCGTATATAACGCCATAAACTTTTTCCATATCCCATATACATATAATATACGCGTATATAACGCCATCTGATCATGGGTCAATGTACATGTATAAATGCATGAAATGCATAAGAAATACGTTAATAAGATTTCTCGGAGTATCATAAAATCAATATGCCTTTTCGGATAAACTTTATCAAATACGTATTTTTCTGAGACCCATGAACAGAAGATATAATAATAATTAACATGGGGAATCAAGAATATAGACACCCCTAGTACTTCTATAAATAGAGTCATTTATGAAAATTATGCATTTACTCATTTTATTTGTATCGTATGGATCATGCCAAAAAGAAAGAAGGGATAACCTTAACATACCTGAATCGATTCTCTTGACAATCCCTTTAACACCCGTTGATTGTGACAACACGTAACGGTGGATCGAAGTAGGGGAAAATCCGTATGATATTCTTGAGAAAGATTGCACCGTACTCCCTTAGAATTGCAAAATCCTGTTGCTATAACATTTCGTAGTCTCGTATGATTTTTGTAGCACAATCACGTTGCTTAACATCTAATCTTTCATGAATGAGTTACTGAAGCATTCTTTGAACTTTTGTAGAGATTCCATAATGAATTAAAGAGGTCCTTTTTAATATTTGGGCGTGGTCCCACTTGAATAATAACTAAGCCATGGAATCATGTAATTGTGACACAAAGTTATATGACTTAAGAGTCATATTTAACTAAGGCTTCTTGGCTGCCACGTAGGGGAATTTGTCCCCACCTATTATTTATCCACAAATCCTTAATTACATGATTAATCTTCCATTAAACTAATAATTAATCAATTACCTACATAATTAAGAATTATCTCAAATTACTTAAAATACAACTCACTTTTAATACACTTTATATATCTTATTATCCTGGTCATGTGGTACCTTGTATGATACTAGTCCATAAATATCGGGTATTATAGCTCGGATCGTATTTTATCCCAAAATGTCAAACTTCGACGAAATTCATTTTCTTCGATTTGCTTACCATCTCACCTTCACGAATTTACTCATCGCTTGTTGAAATAGCATAATACTTATAACTTCAAAATAATCTCATTCCCGAGCTTACGTCGATTAACTTACGACAAAACTTTAACGTACGAAAATGCGGGATGTAACATCTCATTTTCGAGCTTTCATCAATTTACTTATGGCATATTTTCATGTACGAAAACATGGGGTGTAATAGTTTGGATCCGCTCCAGTGAATACCGGAGAGTCCAAATTAATGAAATCACGAACCCTCACACTGACGGACCTATCTGCATGACCAATACCTACTTCCTGATGCCGAGCCTGTTTGGCTACTAATCGAGTCAATAGCTGAATAGCATCTCTCTTCTCCTAACCCGGTGCATCTGGCTGAGGAGCTGGATGTATAGGGGCAGGCACTGGAACTGGTGCCCCTCGGAGCTCCTCAGGAGAGGGCGGGGTATGTGAAGTTTGAGATGGAATCTCACTATGAGACTCTCCCCGAGCCCTGGTAACTCGTGGCGCTCGACTAGTAGTCTTATCAGCCACATACATGCCCTTCTAGGCAGCAGTAGCCTTCTTAGGTATCGCTGAAACATAACCCATTATTAGGAAAATGAATTCTTATATCATACGATCTGAGATAAGAAAGAAGGCTAACATCCTATTTGTCCTCATAAACAAGACTCTACTAGACACGGTCTGTAGACAACCCTAGGACAGAACTGCTCTGATACCACTTTTGTCACGACCCAAACCGCTGGGCCATGACGAGTGCCCGAGTCCTACATGTCGAACACCCCTAAGCATACGTCTAAGATATAAATATGAATTAAGGGTAGGTTATGAATAACATCTGCCATTAAACTGCTGAAGCATGTGAATAACATACGTGAGAAAAATATGTCCAAAAGACATATATACATATACATGCGGATTACGGTAGGGCGAGCCGACAAGGCTGCTACAGACAACTATATATCCCAAAACTGGAAGCCGACAAGGCCACATACTATCCCACTATATATGACTATCTATGGACCTCTAATAGAGTGTACAACTATATGAAGGACGGGACTGGGCCCCGCCGTACCCATATTTACATACAAAAATAGCATACCAAAACTAATAATAGCTCCGGATCAAGTGCAGCACACCAACTCTCGCTGATCAAGGATCCTAAAAAGGGGGACCGTCAGCCTGTCTACCTACACCTACGGGAATGAAACGCAACATCCCCAGGAAAAAAGGGATGTCAGTACGAATAATGTACCGAGTATGTAAGGCATGAAAATTAGTACATAAAGACATAGATAAAACATGGAGTAAAGAATTCCACCTGTGAGTCTAAATAATTTTGTGAATCCTGAAACATTTATAATGTCATGCACGTGTGTATAAATGTTGTATCACGCATAGTTATAGGTGTACATAACATAATTAAGCCTCAGAGGGCATCCCATCATGTTATCTCGGCCACTGAGGGAAAATTATCAACATATACCAGCTGATCAGGTGGTGGTGCATATATAATGCTGTAACCTTTTCCCATATCCCATATACGTATAATATACGTGTATATAACTCTATATGGTCATGGGTCAATGTATATGTATAAATGAATGAAATGCATAAGAAATACGTTAATAAGATTTCTCGGAATGTCATAAGATCAATATGGCTTTCGGATAAACTATATCAACTACGTATTTTTCTGAGACCCATGAACAGAAGATATAATAATAATTCACACGGGGAATCAAGAACATAGGCACCCCTAGTACTTCTATGAATAGAGTCATTTATGAAAGCTGTGCATTTGCTCGTTTCATTTATATCGTATGAATCATGCCAAAAATAAAGAAGGGATAGCCTTAACATACTGAGCCGATTCTCTTGACAATCCCTCTAACACACGTTAATTGCGACAAAATACGTAACGGCGGATATAAGTAGGGGAAAATCCGAATGATATTCTTGATATCATAGCACGTTATTTCTTATCCGACTAATATTCACTCCATTGAAGGATATCGCTTTCAATGATGAATAACAACTAAACCTGTTAATCAGCACCAACGTTGCTGGTCTAACTCTAAAGTGGCAAGCATGCCATAACTTATTTCCAATTCTCCAAGTTACATTACCAATGAAGAAACCAAACAAAGGTAATTATCCAAAGAACTTTTACGTGTAAACAAGGCACCTCTTGTGTTATGACTCATCATGCACATTGGTGCCACCTTGGCCTAGCTTAATGACATGTAGCAGCACCAAATTGTTTTTTTATCCACTTAATCCTATTTAATACCATAGTTATCCCCACAATTAATCAAGTACCCACATAATTAAGAATTATGTCAAATTACTTAAAATACTACTCACTTTTAATACACTTTATGTACCCTACTATCATAGTCATGTGGTACCTTGTATGGCACTAGTACATAAATACCGGGTATTATAGCTCGGACCGTATTTTATGCCAAATTGACAACCTTCAACAAATCTCATTTTCTTTGATTCGTTTACCCCTTAACACCTTCACGGCACTTACTCATCGCCTGTTATAAATAGCATAAATGCTTATAACATCAAAAATAATCTCATTCTCGAGTCTATGTCGATTAACTTATGACGAAACTTTAACGTACGAAAATGCGAGATGTCACACACTCGATGCTAGGTAACCCTGGCATCACCAACATCACGGTCTTAGCATGACAATCCAGATTAGCATGACATGGGGATAACCAATCTATTCCCAAAATCACATCAAAATCAACCATACTAAGTAATAGAGATCGACTCTAATCTCCAATCCCCCCAATGGTCACCACACACGACCGATACACATGGTCCACAATATTAGAATCGCCCACCGACATAAATATATGAACAGGTGAAACTAAGGACTTACGGGGCAGGTCCAGATAGCGAGCAAAATATGTTGATGCATACGAAAAAGTGGAACTGGTATCAAATAATATAGAAGCATCCCTGTGGCATACTGAGACAATACCTGTGATCACTGCCTCTGAAGCAACGACCTATGGCATGGCAGGGAAAGCATAGAATCGAGCCTAACCGCCACCTGATCGGTCTCCCCTCTAGGACGACTTCTAGCTGTCTGAGCCCCACCCGAGTTGGCTGAGCGGGTGGTGAAGTAACTGGTACAAAAGTCGCAGCCTAACTCCTCTACTGAACTGGACCTCCCAAAAGATAGGGACAATACCTCTTCACATGAACAAACTCTCTACACTCAAAGCAACCCCGCTCTGACAATGGCGGCAGGTACTGAAGCAGTCCCCGAGAAGCAGAATAAGCACTAGAAGATCCTGGTGCAGATGAACCCTGAACTGATAGAGCACGAGATAAACTCTGAACTGGGAGGGCACTGAGAGATGACTGACCTGGATGAGCACTGTATGAACCATGGCTAGCTGATGCACCACGATGAACTGGACGAGCCATATGAGCGGGCATATAAAGATGAACCCTGCTGTGGTGGGACTACCCTCCAGAAGAAACACCGCTGAAACCACCCGAACCACGAGGCCTCTTGGCCTCCCTCTCCTCACGCTCCTGACTATGAACCTGCTCTAACCGTCTAGCAATATCGACCACCTCATCGAACCTAGCACCTGATGTAATCTCTCGAGTCATGACAAAACGCAGTCCATAGTTGAATCCATTAATGAACCTCCTAATCCTCTCCCTCTCTGTGGGAACCAACCAGATCGCATGACGAGCCAACTCTGAAAATCTCATCTCATACTAGGTCACGGACATACCCTCCTAGCATAGCTGCTCAAACTGCCTACGCAACTCCTCCCTGCGGGTATGTGGAATAAACTTCTTCAAGAAGAGAACGGAGAACTCATGCTACATAAGTGGTGCAGCATCGGCTAGCCTGCTCAACTCATAGGCCTCCCACCATCTGAAGGCTACCCTCGACAGCTGAAAAGTAGTAAATGAGACTCCACTAGTCTCTAGAATACCCGCCGTGCAAAGAATCCGCTGGCACATGTCCAAGAAGTCCTGAGCATTCTTTGACTCAGCTCCACTAAATGATGGAGGCTTGAGCCTCCCAAACCGCTCTAGCCTCTTCTACTCCTCATCACTCATCGGTGGACCCACCTGGGCCTGAGCAGCTACAACCGGCTAGGCTGGTAGTACCCCCGGTGTCTGAAGTCCCTGAACCACCTACTCTGGAGTACGGGCGGCGGGAGTATGAGCACCTCTCCCGGCCTGAGAAGTGACTGGCGCAGCCAAAACTGAAACTGCATGAGCAAGGCTAGTGCATACAGTCAATATCTTGGTCAGAGCCTCCTGAAGGACTGGAATCACAATGGGCACAACTGGTGCCTGAGCTGGACCCATCGACTCAACCACATCTAGGATCTACTCCTGAGCTGGAGCAACTAGTGGCTCTATATGTTCTTCTTTAGCTGCTGTACGAGATACACCTTAGACTCTACCACGACCCCGACCTCTCGTGGCCGTAACTGGTGGTACTGGTGGCCGTCCGCCCGACACGGTAGCATGTGTCCTCACCATCTATGAGAGAATAGAATAACAGAAGTTTAGTTTACGGAATCAACAAATCCACACGACAAGAATACAAGAAAGTGAAGTTTTCCTAAGGGTTCTGTAGCCTCTCGAAGATAAGTACAGACGTCTCTGTACCGATCCGCAAGACTCTACTAAACCTGCTTATGACTCGTGAGACCTATGTAACCTAGGCTCTGATACCAACTTGTGACGACCCCAAACTCAACCTGTCGTGATGGCGCCTATCATAGAACTAGGCAAGCCGACAATCACAAATAACCACGCATTTTTAAAATTTGAAACATGATAAAATAAGCTGAACAGTGAAAATCTCATAAATAACCGATAAGAAAATACCGCGATTGAATACCAAATTCCCCAAGATCCGGGTGTCACTGAGTACATGAGCGCCTAAATGACAATACAGTCTAACTGCTAAAACAACTGTCTAGAAAGATAGAGCAATGCTAATAAACTAAAAAGAAGGAGAGTCAAGGCCTGCAGACACCAAGACAGCTACCTCAATAGTCTTCGAACAGATGAAGCTCCAAATTTAGCAGTCGCCGTGCCCAGAAGTACCTGGATCTACACACGAAGTACAGAGTATAGTATGAGTACAACCGACCCAATGTACTCAATAAGTAACAAGTTTGGGCTGAAAGTAGTGATGCGCTCAGAAAGGTATTATCTAAATCTAGGTTGTAACAACACAGATATGACAGGAATAATGACAGTAATATCTCAAAGAAACTCATGATCAGTTGGTACACAGTATAGGAATGTAGACATGCTTTCAAGTTTAACTGTTTAAGCTCAACACAGATAAAATATGCCAAGTATGATTGATATGAGGAATGCTACATATCTATATCTACATGTCAAATATGCATGTCATATGTAATGCATCACAATGGTAACCTCACGTACTCACACTCTCATAGTGCTCAATCTGATTGTCTCCACTCTCACTCATCACACTCAGTCACTCAGCACTGTACGGTACCTGCGCTCACTGATGATATATTAGACTCTGGAGGGGTGGATCCTGCCCAAGCGCTAATAAAACCTGTTGTGGCGTGCAACTCGATCCCATCATGAATCAATAATACCTGCTGCGATGTGAAGCCCGATCCCATCATGAATCAATAGTACCTGCTGTGGCGTGCAACCAGATCCCATCATGAATCAATAAAACCCGCTGCAGCGTTCAACCCGATCCCATCAATATCACTCACAATCAGGCCCTCGGTCTCACTCAGTCATCAATCTCTCCAGTCTCTCGGGCTCACAACACTCATGCTAATTAGACTAAAACAATGATACATGATGTAACAATAAATGGTAACAGAGACTGAGATATCATATGCAAATGATGAATGCGACTGAGTACATAACTGCAATTTAAGCAAATAACTCAGCAACAAAGAACGCCCTATGTGGGTCCCAACAGTACCAACATATAGCCTAAACATGATTTCTAACATGAATCACATCTCAAATTCTCTAACACATGGAATACATGAATAATATCAAGATTTGATAACTATACAGTTCCACGGGACCAACCGAGTCACAATTACTACGGTGAACGCTCACACGCCCGTTACCTAGCATGTGCGTCACCTCAACACCAACCACATAATACGTAGTTCAGGGATTCATACCCTCAGTATCAAGTTAGAAGTGTTACTTACCTCAAACGCATAAATCCCTACTCCAACAAGCCCTTTCCTCGCAAATCGACCTCCGAATGACTCGAATCTAGTCACAAACAACTTAATACAATCAACACAAGCTATATGAATCAATTCCATATGATAAAGCTAAGTTCTTTAACAAAAGTTAAAAAATCAACTCAAAAGTCAACCCCGGGCCCACATCTCAGAATTTGACAAAATTAACAAAATCCGAACACCCATTCAACAACGAGTTCAACCATACCAAAATTACCCAATTCCGACATCAAATCGTCACTCAAATCCTCAAATCTTACTCACCAATCCCTAGTCCAAAATCCCCCAAATTCCACCTTAAAAACACCAAATCTATGGGGGAAATTCAATGGGTATTCAATATTAATAGATAAAAATGACCAAAAGTTGCTTACCTCGTGAAATATAGTGAAACCCCTCTCAAATATTGCCTCCAACCAAGCTTGCAAAGTCCAATAATGAAGAAATCGCGAAACCCTTAGAATTTAATACACTGCCAGTGGTTCCGAATCTGCGGTCCATTTAGCTGCTTCTGCGATTAAAAATATGCTTCTGCGGAAAAACACTCAAACCCCGACCTACCGCTTCTGCGGCCAAAGGCATGCAATTGCGAGACCGCGCTTGCGGTCCTGCGTTCGCACCTGCGCGCCCAAGCCAATATCTCATATATCAACATACCAACTTAGTCGAACCTTCGAATCACTCAAAACAACATCAAATCTTCAAATTACCCCCAGATTCAAGCCTAAGAACTTTTAAATTTTCAAATTGGGCAACCGATGAGAAACCAACCAAACCACGTCCGAATGACCTCAAATTTTGCACACACATCAAAAATGACACTACGAACCTACTCCAACTTTCAAAATTTCATTCCGACCCTATATCAAATTTTCCACTGCCGACCAAAATTGCCAAGCTAATTCAAGCCTAATTCTACCACTGACCTCCAAATCACATCCTGGACGCACTCCTAAGTCCAAAATCACCTAACGGAGCTAACAGAACCATCAGAATTCAAATCCGAGATCATTTACACATAGGTCAACATTCGGTTGACCTTTCCAACTTAAGTTTCTACTTAAGAGACTAAGTATCTCAATTCACTCTAAAACCACTTCGGTCCTGAACCAACTAACCTGATATAACATAATATAGCTGAATAACACAAAAAGAAGTAGAAATAGGGAAAACGGGGCTATAACTCTCAAAACGACCGACCGGGTCGTTACACTATTACCGGGCGGATTATAAAAAAATAAAATGTGGGCACGAGATGCCGTGAGTAAATAATGAGAATATTTGGCACGTGAATTGTTCGTGCAGTTGTGATATGAAATGTGGGCACCGGGTGCTGTGATGAAATGATAATCGGCACGTGAATGGTCCGTGCAGTTGTGATATGAGATGAGGGCACGAGGTGCCAGGAAAATATGATAATTTAATTATGGGCACGAGGTGCCGTGAAAATATAAAAATGGACTGAGACCCGTGTTTACGAAAAATATGAAAATGGGTTGAGACCCGTATTTTTATGATTATGAAATGAGGTGTCACATGGTGACTTTTTAATTGAAAGAATTATATTCAAAATATTTATTTGGAAGGATTTTAACTTAGAAAGTATTATATGAAAGAATTTTATTTGAAAGATATTTATTTGAGGAAATTATATTTGAAAAGATTTATTGAAAGACTTATATTTGAAAAATAATTATTTGGGAAAATTATATTTGAAAGAGAGTTATCTGGAAGAATTATACGTGAAAGACATTTATTTAAAGGACTTGATTTAATTGGGTGTACTTGTGTTTATTAATTGTTGAGTGATATTAATGGTATTCTTGTTGTCTGCTGTGCATATCACTGGTTGTTCCATATTGTCCTATTGTTATTTATTTTCTATTATTTTGTATATTATATTGCACAAGTTATTAGACTAGTGAGTGTCTTGATTGTACCTCGTCTCTACTCCATTGAGGTTAGTCTTGATACTTACTGGGTACCGACCGTGGCGTACTCATACTACACTTCTGCACATTTTTGTGCAGAGCCAGGTATTGAAGATATCGTACTTGAGCAGAGTTAAAGCGCGATCATAAAGATTCAAGGTAGAGCTGCTTGGCCGTCGCAGTCCCTTGGAGTCTTTTCATTTCATTGTACTGTTAATTTGTAATCAAACAGTATTATATATTCGGTCCTCGTGATCATTCCATGTATTCAGTTAGAGTTCGTGACTCAGTACTACCAGTCTTGGGAGGTTGTGTATTGTAATTATTTTCGCTGTTAGATTTTAATTAAAAAAAATGGCTTCAAAATGTAAAAGAAATCGGTTTACCTAGTCTTAGAGACTAGGTGCCATCACGACGCCTGTGGTGGAATTTTGGGTCGTGACACTATCTTTATAAACAAATCCCAACACATATATTTGTAACACAAGTTCTCTGTCATATACCTCAATAGAGACTAGGGACATACGTAGACATGCTTGAATATCACTTTACTGGAATGAATAACATAGGCATCCTTAACTGCTAAGAGTAGAATCACTTATGGAATAGCATTACATTTACGTATCGTTACTTTGATCATGCCAAAAGAAAGAAGGGGTAACCTCAACATACGTGAGTCGATTCTCTTGACACTCCTCTAACACATGTTAATTGCGACAAAACACAGAACACGTTGTATGAAAAGCTCGTTGCTTATGCAAAGACTATCTTGGCCGTAACCTCTCCTTAAGTAACTATGAGAAGCTTGAATTAAGCTCTTCAGAAAATGATGTTAAAAGGTTTGGAAAGTTTTGTTGAACTTTGAAGAGATTAAGATTGTCATTCCTAATAGAAGCGTTAAGAGAAATTACGTTAATGAAGTTATGGAAAGTGTTTGTGAGAATTCTTTCATAAGACATTGTAGTTATTATTCAACTCTTTTTAGGTGGCCCCACAATTAAGCTTGGTGTCACACTTCTTTCTCAAAGTGTGACACCTTACAATCTTTAATGCTTAGTCATTTAAGTGTAAAGGATGATTGCCACGTTGGGGGGGTTAAATCTTATCCCACTTTTTAATTAATTATCCAATAATTAATCAGTTACCCACATAATTAAGAACTATCTCAAATTACTTAAAATACTACTCACTTTTAATACATATTATATAACTTACTATCATGGTCATGTGGTACTATACAAATAAATACATACACTATTATTTTATTAAAATATCCATGTAAAAATACATATATTTTCTCAACTTCTAATTTTCCTAATCTCATATAAAGAGTAAAAATTCTCGTATGCTTAATTCTTAAAATGGTAAAAAGATAGCCTTCTTTTCTTGTGAGAAAATAATTTCTATTTTTACAATAAAGAAAATCACATAAACTTTCTTATATTATGTGTATAATTTACCATATCCGAAAATATTAATAACTATATAAAATCATACTTTTTAAATATTTTTCTACAATAAATGTTCCACTCAAAATAAATACCATATCAAAATGTATCTAACGGTATCAAAGTTGTAAACTTACGGGGTCTGTAACGACCCGGTCGGTCGTTTTGACTATTGCAATCCCGTTCCCCCATTTACTGCTCAAATTGTGAATTACTGTTATTATTTGGCTTGTCGGGGTAATTGGTTTAGGTTCGGTGAGGTTTTGAAATGATTTGGAGCGCTTAGTTCCAAGGTTTAGAATTTAAGTTGAAAAGGTTGACCGGATGTTAACTTATGTGTAACGACCTCAGATAAATTTTGCTAAGAAAATTAAGGTTTGGTGGTGCCGAGGTAGATCAATTAGTACAGAGATTAGGCTCCGACTTTTTGGGTTGAACAATGCACCGAAGTGTAAAGAAAACTTTTGTCAGAAAATTGTCATTTCTGCGACCACTATGCGGTCGCAGAATCACTCTGCGGACCGCATAATGGTCGCAAAGTGGAGCAGGAGGAGGGCAAGATTTGAGAAAAATCTGCGGTGCACTATGCGACTGCAGACTTGTTTTGCGGTCCATTATGCGACCGCAGAACAAGTATGCGGACCGCATAATGACCGCAGAACAGGTTAGTAACGCCCAGCTTTGGATGTCAATTTATGCGGTTGGTATGCGGACCGCATACCTGTTATGCGATCGCATATGCGACCGCATAACTGCATCAGAGCTTCCATTCTTTCTAATTTTTGACCCGACCCAACTTTGATTTATAGCCATTGAAGCTCATTTTTGAGTCAAAATCTGATATTTTAGAGAGAGGTGAGAGCATTTTAGAGAGAGAAAGTGAAGACTTAGTGATTTATCCATCAATTCTTGTTTAAGGTTTGAAGATTTCACAAGGATCTTGCTAGGGCTTCAAAGAGGTAAGAATTTCTTTCTCTAATTATTCAATTTCGGATTTGGAGTAAAGATGGGTGATTAATAGTATGATTCTTGGGTGTGGAGTATCATATATACATACCAATAAGATTGTGGAAAGATTGTTAAGTTCAAATGGGTAAGGAGTGAGTTGAAAATGGTAGAAATCTTCATAGACTTTAATTGAAGATTTGAGGGTTGAGTTGGTGTCGGATTTTGGTGAAATTTATATGGTTGGACTCGTGGTTGGATGGGCGTTCATATTCTGTAACTTTTGTCAGATTCTGATACGTGGGCCCTATGGGCGATTTTTGAGTTAATTTCAGATTTTATTAGAAAAATTAGTATTTCCTTATGGAATTAATTACAATAATTTGTATTGACTTATTCGAATTAATTGTGGCTAGATACGAGGCTTTCGGAGACCAATTCTCGTAGAAAGGACATAGCGGAATAAATAATTACACGGGTTGAGGTAAGTAACAGTTATAAATCTGGTCCCGAGGGTATGAGACCCCGGATTTTATGTCATGCGATTATTTTGGAGGTGACGCACATGCTAGGTGACAGGCGTGTGGGCATGCACCGAAGGGATTGTGACTTGGTCCGTCCCGTGAAATTGTAAAGTTGAATAACCTGTTGTTAGCTATAAGCTCTCTTTGTGTTGAAGAAATGTGACTGTAAATCATGATTAAAAATCATGCTTAGGCTATGTGATAGTACTGTTGGGACCCACAGAGGTCGCGTACTTATTGAATTATTTGCTAATTATTATCTTGTACTCAATCATGATTTTCTTGCGTATTATAACTCAGTCATTCCGGATATTTGTTGATATACTATGTTATCTTTGTTTGGGATGATCTTTTGATTTCTGAGAGCCCGAGAGACTTGAGAGGTTGAGGACTGAGTAAGGCCGAGGGCCTGTCGGTGAGGTAAGGATATTATGGCACGTGAGTTATCCGTGCAGGATATTATAGCACGTGAGTTGTCCGTGCAGATTATGGCGCTTGGGTTGTAGGAGCCCCTCCGGAGTCTATACACACCCCAGTGAGCACGGGTACCCATTGAGTGTGAGTGCTGAGGCTGAGAGCCGAGTGGTTGAGCTGTTGTGATGAGCTAAGTGACTGTTGCCTGAGAGGCTGTACTTGCTTTGCATTTGTTATTGTACTTGGTTGCTATCTGTCATTGTTGTAAAATATCTGAAAGAATTTATATCCGGATTACTTGAAATTGAACTGTATAAAATTGATTTGACTTAGACTGCCGGATTTGAAAGCATGTCTATTCTTTGCTGGGATTACTGAAAGTGAACTATAACTGTGTAGCTCTTCATTATCTTCAGTTCCTTAGTTATTTTTGTTACTTGCTGAGTTGGTTGTACTCATACTACACCCTGCACTTCGTGTGCAGATCCAGGTGTTCCCGGACATAGCGGGTGTTGATCATTTCACGCAGTTAATTTTCAGGAGATTTTGAGGTAGCTGCCGTGTTTCGCAAAACTTGTCTCTCCTTCTCTCTATCCTTGTATACTGTATTTGGTCTCAAACTATTATAGACCGTATTTGCCAGACTTGTACTCATATTAGATGCTCATGTACTCAGTGACAACAGGTTTTGGGAGTGTTGTTTCAGAAATTGCTAGATTTTTGGTATTGTATTAAACGTTACATTTTTAAATTTAAAGGAAATCGTGGGTTATTGATGTTGTCGGCTTGCCTAATACTGAGATAGGCGCCATCATGACAGGTTAGGATTTTTGGGTCGTGACAGGGTCTTATGGTCACAAATCCTCTATAAAAAAAGTACGGGATGTAACATCCTTCCCCCCTTTAGAACATTCGTCCTCGAATGTTAACTCTTAGAGATTTACAAAATTTTCACTAGGGTCTCCTCTGTAAATTAAACTAAAACCCAAACTATATCTGAAGTCTCGACTATTCACAACCTTTTGTAGTTGAGTATCTCGAACCTTCTTCACCTTTACTTTACCTTACTTACTTTTCAATCTCGCATCGTATCTGCTGTTTCTTTCATAACCTTCTTTCCACATTACGCATTAGTTCTCTACTGTAATACCTGCACCTCTGGTGCATACAAAATCTCGCGAAAGTTTCATACTGACTTCTTACGACTCAGCTCTATGGCACGATCTGGAAACAAAAGAAGGGTAACATTTCCTAAATGCCTTAAAGCCTCTCAATTATAAATGTGGCGCGCAACACATCCATAAGTGAGACTCTACTAGGCACAGCTTTGTAGACTCCCTAGGACACGACCCGCTCTGATACCACTTTGTCACGCCCCAAACTTGGGGAGGCGTGGCTGGCACCCGGTACCGTGATGGCCCTAGCAAACCACTGTGTAACTCATTTATTTTTCTTCTGTAACTATCATGGGCCAACATGGCCACAACTCATAATGTATATCTATAAGTGGGCAACATTGTATCACTGAACCATTTTTCTTAAAACATGAATACATATGGGTCGTCAGGGCCTATGACATACTGTACAAAATGAACCTCTGTCTACAAAGCCTCTAGGATTATTTGACATCAAATGGGACAGGGTACCGGCCTACCCATAAGTCTTTAGCAAAACTCTGACACGATGACTCATAGACTCGGCTGCACTCCAAATGAGGTGGAGTCTTACCGATCCTTTGCTGAATGCCAATCCCGTCTACTATGAGGGTTCGTCAAACTTATCTATGCCTGCATGCATGAATGAAGCGTCCCCAACAAAAGAACACCAGTACGAATAATGTACTGAGTTTGTAAGGCAGAACTGAAACATAACAATAAGTCAACATTAATTAAAAACATATAAGAATCAACCTGAATCTCTGAAGTACCACCGTATATGCATACTTATTATACTTACATATATACAATACTTCTCTTTGAGACTATTATCTATATCGTATGATGTATGACTGCCCAACTGATCAGTGGTAACTGCCCGACCGGTTGTAGCTCGGTGGTAAATATATAACTGCCCAACCGGCCGTAGCTCGGTGGTAAATGAATATGCATGTCTGCCCAACCGGCGGTAAATAATAATACATAACTGCCCAACCGGTGGTAACTGTCTGACCGGCTGTAGCACGGTGGTAAATACATGAAGATGCATGTACATGTATCACTATATTATAAACAATAACTTCTCTATCATATATCATACACAACTTCATTCAACAGTTTAATCATATTTATTACATAACATTAATTCTATTACTTATTACACGTCATTATCTACTATCATAATTAATCAAAATCAATTATCTAAAACTACACCACAAAACACTTTATTCTATCAATATCATACAGCCTTAACATATTATAATTATACTATATTAAACTATATACACAATCGTATATCTTTTATGTTAGTACCCCAAAAGTTGTCAAGATAGCCATTGTTAACAGTGCAATTATCAGTCATGACAATATGTGGTAATTGTCTTACATTAAGTTGAATGAATTTCATCATAGTATTTATACAATCATACATATCACAATGTCAAACTACCTATACAACAAAATAAACATGCATTATAAACCTTTATTATGCATGAATCATTACTTCAAAATAAATCTACAATAATCTAACGATATATTATAATCAAATTGATATTTTATAACATTTTGTGTTGTAACAATATATACTATATTATAATTCATTATGTTATAGTTCATAATCAATTTTCAAGTGTAACTTGTCACAAACAACCGCAAACTATAGTATTAATATGTTTCTACAATCAATTATTGATCATAATATGACTACTCTGCTATTAAATATGATGTAATAACACAATAGTGTAAGTCTAATATTACAAATAATCATGCTATATTTGTTCATTATATGCATATAATGACTGCATGTTTAGTTAAACTATAAAAACTATCTTTATAAACAAATCCCAACACATATATTTGTAACACAAGTTCTCTGTCATATACCTCAATAGGGACTAGGGACATACGTAGACATGCTTGAATATCACTTTACTCGAATGAATAACATAGGCATCCTTAACTGCTAAGAGTAGAATCACTTATGGAATAGCATTACGTTTACGTATCGTTACTTGGATCATGCCAAAAGAAAGAAGGGATAGCCTCAACATACCTGAGTCGATTCTCTTGACACTCCTCTAAAACATGTTAATTGCGAAAAAATACGAAACACGTTGTATGAAAAGCTCGTTGCTTATGCAAAGACTATCTTGACCGAAACCTCTCCTTAAGTAACTTTGAGAAGCTTGAATTAAGCTCTTCTGAAAATGACGTTAAAAGGTATGGAAAGTTTTGTTGAACTTTGAAGAGATTAAGATTGTCATTCCTAACAAAAGCTTTAAGAGAAATTACGTTAATGAAGTTATGGAAAGTGTTTGTGAGAATTCTTTCATAAGACATTGTAGTTATTATTCAACTCTTTTTGGGTGGCCCCACAATTAAGCTTGGTGTCTCACTTCTTTCTCAAAGTGTGACACCTTACAATCTTTAATGCTTAGTCATTTAAGTGTAAAGGATGATTGCCACGTTAGGGGGGTTAAATCTTATCCTACTTTTTAATTAATTATCCAATAATTAATCAATTACCCACATAATTAAGAACTATCTCAAATTACTTAAAATACTACTTACTTTTAATACACATTATATAATTTACTATCATGGTCATGTGGTACCATACAAATAAATACATACACTATTATTTCATTAAAATATCCATGTAAAAATACATATATTTTCTCAACTTCTAATTTTTCTAATCTCATATAAAGAGTAAAAATTCTCGTATGCTTAATTCTTAAAATGGTAAAAAGAAAACCTTCTTTTCTTGTGAGAAAATAATTTTTATTTTTACAATAAAGAAAATCTGATAAACTTTCTTATATTATGTGTATAATTTACCATATCTAAAAATATTAATAACTATATAAAATCATACTTTTTAAATATTTTTCTACAATAAATGTTCCACTCAAAATAAATACCAACCATATCAAAATGTATCTAACGTGTCACGCCCCAACCTCGGGGAGCGCGATCGACGCTCAACCGAGTGAACCCGGTCGAGCAAGCCTATTAAACCTTTCCTACCCGACTCATTAATAATCCAAAAAAGGACCGCATCACCATTTGTAAAACAAGGGAGAGATAAATTATATAAATATATAAACGTTGCTAGTTCATTTTTTCTTATATAGGTACCTTATGCCATAGTTGAGTTTCCAAAATACAACTTGATCCAACGACCACCCCAACACACATACATGACCCACATAAACGTCTACGGAGTCTCTAGAGATACAAAAGAGCAATATGACAATGCCGGCAACAAGGCCCCGGCTATACCTCAAAATATGAAAACTTATACAAAAGAAGGACTACATGACCCCTGGGAGAAATGGGGCTCACCAAGACTGCTGTGAGGAGAGAAAATAAGCACCACTATCTGCGATCGACACTATCTGTGATGGAACCACCTACATCCATTTAAAGATGTAGCGCCCCCGGCAAAAAGGACGTTAGTACTGTCGAATAGTACTAGTATGTAAGGCAAACACCAATCTTAGTAGAATGAACAGTGAAATAAAGACAAGGCAGTGATAATAATCAATAAGTACTTCACAGAAATATAAAGAAACACCAAGTAAGGATCACATAGTTTCCTATTCAATCTTTCCATCTTTTTAGGTTAATAATCTTTAGTGCCAAAGCCAAAACTCACAATGCCACCGTGTTTTTACACAGAGTCCGATCTCGGCCCGACCGGCTAAGCCATCTCAAGTGAGACATATCCATATCCACATTGTAAATCAATGATTCCAACACAAATGCCACTATGTGTACAGCATGGCGTCAGATCTCGGCCCTATCGGCTAAGCCATCTCACTTGAGACATAACCTCTTTCAATTGTTCACTCAATTCACAACTCTTTCCCATATTTCGTTACATGGTACAAACAACCTCATTTATTAAGTAGTTCTTGGCACTTGGGAACATTTTACAATTCAAGTCTTTCCCTTTGTATTCGTTCAAATAACATCATCATTCATGTTGATAAGTACCATCACATAAGGCATTTCACACATAAGGGAATGAGCTTGAAAAATCATGATTTCGTTCAAATAGAATGATGACATGGTAACCATCTAAAACAATTAGGGAACATGAATCTTTCAATCCAACACACTAAGGTAAACAATTCTAGTATGATCAAGTTGGAACTTACACCCATTATTCGGACACCAGGAGTTCGATTCTAGGAAGAAGAGAGTTAGTCATACATACCTCAATTGTGCTTCTTTAGACTCTACAATTATCCGGAACCCTTAGCAACCTCAATCTATTTTTGCAATATACAAATTGAACCAAAAATTAGGAAAATATTCATGGTTCTAGTTCACTTTTTATTTTTTCCACACTCTTTATCACATGCATGCAAGATGAACAACCCTCATACCCATGGACCATCTTATTAATTACTCATTTTCAGTATAAGTTTTAAAATTTAGGGCTAGGGTATAGATTCTTACCTCTAAGATGGAGGCCTAGGTTGCTTTCCTTGATAAATTTCAAAGTTTCAAGCAAGAATTGAAGAATAATTGATGAGGATTACTTTCTCACTCTAAGGCTCCCACTCTCACTCTATAGTATCAGAAAATGAGCTCAAAATAGACTAAATGGGTGTTTTAACGGAATGGGGGTCGGGTTTCAAATTAAGAAAATGGGTGCCCCGACACAGGTCTGCGGTCGCATATGCGACCGCATAATGGTTATGCGATCCGCAAAGTGACCGCAGAAATGGCCCTCAGGGGCCTGAACTTTCGGCCCAGGTATGCGACCAGTATGCGGTCCGCATACTCATTCTGTGGTCGCATAATGCACCGCAGAACTCCCTCCGCAAAAACCCAAGAAGGATTATGCAACCGATATGCGGTCCCCATATCGATTATGCGGTCGCATAATCGACCGCAAAACTGACCTCAAATTGGCCAACGTACTGCTTCACTCTGTGGCCATTATGCGGTCCGTAGAGTGATTATGCGGCCGCATAATGGGCCGCATAAAAGCGTTCTTATGCGAAATATTTTCCTCTAAGTCCGTAGGGTACTGTTCAATCCAAAAAGTCCAAACCACGGCTAGCAAGCTCGCCGCGAAGAATTTCTACTATAATAACGCATGAATCTACCTTGGCACCACGAAACTCTGAGTTTTTGGTTTAAATTTTTACGGGTCCTTACATAATGGTATCAAAGTTGTAAACTTACGGGGTCTTATGGTCACAAATCCTCTGTAGAAAAGTACGGGATGTAACAATTTTCTTCTCTTTCAGCACCTTTGACAAAGTTAACTCAGAAGGGAGCAAAGTTTCAATGGACTGATGCATGTGAACGGAGTTTCCAGGCATTGAAGGACAGATTAACTTCAGCACCGGTTCTAACGCTCCCAGAAGGGACCAATGGTTATGTTATCTATTGTGATACTTCAGGCGTTGGATTGGGTTGTGTACTGATGCAGCATGGTAAGGCTGTAGCTTATGCTTCTAGGCAACTAAGAAAGCACGAGAAGAATTACCCGACCCACGATTTAGAGTTAGCCGCAGTAATTCATGCACTAAAGATGTAGGGGCATTACTTGTATGCCATTCATATTGATATCTATAGGGATCATAAGAGCCTCCAATATATCTTCAAGCAAAAGGAATTGAATTTATGTCAAAGGAGATAGTTGGAGCTACTTAAAGACTATGACATTGATATTTTATACCATCTGGGGAAGGCGAACGTAGTAGCCGATGCCCTCAGCCGTAGATCTATGAGTAGCCTGTCATATTTACAGCCAGAGAAGAGGGGAATAGCCCATGAGATTCATCAGCTAGCCAGTCTTGGAGTTCAATTATTGGATTCAGGTGATATCGGAATTACTATTCAGGACACGGCAACATCCTCTTTAGTAACTGAAGTGAAGGAACGCCAGTACGAGGATCCGGTGTTATTTCATTATAGGGATACGACCCCTCAGAAGGAGAAGATACCATTTGATATTACAAAAGATGGGGTCCTCAGATATCGAGGACGATTATGTGTCCCTAATGTTACAGGTATGCGCCGACAAATTATGGGATAAACTCACTATTCTCGTTATTCTATCCATTCAGGAGCAACAAAGATGTATCATGATATCAGGGAAGTATATTGGTGGGACGAAATGAAAAAGGATATAACGGAGTTTGTTGCTCAGTGCCCTAACTGTCAGCAGGTCAAGATTGAGCATCAAAAACCCGGCGGATTATTGTAGGCTATGGATATTCCGAATTGGAAATGGGAAATAATAAATATGGATTTCATCGTAGGATTACCTCGTGCCCAGCGTAAGTTCGATTCTATATGGGTGATTGTTGATAGGCTTACAAAATTAGCCCATTTTCTGCCCGTTAGGACTACATATTCCGCAGAGGATTATGCAAGGCTTTATATTAAGGAGATAGTATGACTGCATGGTGTCCCTGTATCTATTATCTCGGATAGAGGAGCTCAATTTACAGCTAACTTCTGGAGGTCCTTCCAAAAAGGATTGGGGACTCAGGTAAGTCTTAGCACAACATTTCATCCCAGACAGACGGACAGGCTGAGCGTACTATTCAGACACTTGAGGATATGCTACGGGCTTGTGTGATAGACTTCAAGGGTAGCTGGGATAATCATCTGTCACTTATTGAGTTCACGTATAATAATAGCTATCATTCCAGTATTCAGATGGCTCCATACGAAGCTCTTTATGGACGAAAGTGTAGGTCGCCTATAGGGTGGTTCGATGTTGGGAAAACTATGTTAGTAGGACCAAAATTGGTACAACATGCAATCCAGAAAATTAAGCTTATATAGGAAAGGATATTAGCAGCTCAAAGCCGTCAGAAGTCTTATGCGGATAATCGACGGTGAGACTTGGAGTTTCAGGTTGATGACTGGGTATTCCTAAAGGTATCACCGATGAAAGGTGTCATGAGGTTAGGTAAGAAAGGAAAATCTAGCCCTCGGTATGTTGGACCATATAGGATCATACGCAAGGTAGGCCAGGTAGCATATGAGTTAGACTTGCCTTCGGACTTGGAGTCTGTACATCCAATTTTTCATGTGTCTATGCTCCGTAAATGTATCAGAGATCCTTCCAGAATCGTGTCGGTTGACGATGTCCAGGTCACAGAACATCTATCATATGAGGAAACTCCCATTGCTATACTAGATAGACAGGTTCGGAGATTGAGGACTAAAGACGTAGCTTCAGTGAAAGTACTTTGGAGAAACAACAATGTGGAAGAAATGACTTGGGAGGCCGAAGAATACATGAAGTCTAGATATCCTCACTTATTTCCTCTTCCAGAGAAGGGTCCAACTGAGACATCACAACCTTAAGGCACGCACATGGATTCTTGTGTTAGTTATTGTCATGGGTCGTGTAAGGCCATTGTCGTTATTGATGATTGTGGTCCTATGTGGCATTAAATTATTGAGTTTCTATGGGAAGAGTTGATAGTAGTATTGTTACAAAGGCGACTCTGCCAAAGTTTATATAGATCCCGGGGAGTTAAACATTCGAGGACAAATGTTTCTAAGGGGGGAAGGATGAGATTATCTTGAGGTTACACGCATTTATGCTATTTATAACAAGTGATAAGTAAGTGCCGTGAAGGCTAAAGGGTAAACGAATCAAAGGAAATGAGTTTCGTTGAAGGTTGTCGATTTGGGATAAAATATGGTCCGAGCTATAATACCCGATATTTATGGACTACTGCCATACAAGGTACTACATGACCATAATAGTAAGGTGTATAAGGTATGTTAAAAGTGAGTAGTATTTTAAGTAAGTTGAGATAATTCTTAATTATGTGGGTAATTAGTTAATTATTGAGTAATTAAGGACTTGTGGGTGATTAATTAAAGAATGTGGTAAAGACAAAACATTCCCCACGTGGCAGGAAACCAATCCAAGAATTGTGACTCTTAAGTCACTATGTTATGTGGCAAGTCTTAAGAATGTGAGTCATTTCCATTTAATAAAGGAAAGACACATATAACGTGAGTCATATCCATTCTTAAGAAACATAAGTCACAAAGCCATTCTTATATGCATTCAAATGTAAATGTTTTTATGATACAAACATAAGTCACAAACGCAAGTCACATAAGCAAGATAAGAGCTTCAACCAAGACTTCCTTGCATAGAAACGTTACTGCTAATCACTGAAGGAAAAGTTTCAACCAAGATTATCTTTGCATAGCAACGTTATTGCTTCGAGCTTTTCATACGACTTGTTCCGTATTTTGTCGCAATTAACGTGTGTTAGAAGATTGTCAAGAGAATCGACTCAGGTATGTTAAGATTATCCCTTCTTTCTTTTTTGCAAGATCTATATGACACGAACGAAACGAGCAAATGCACAACTTCCATAAATGACTCTATTCATAGAAATACTAGGAGTGTCTATATTCTTGATTCCCCATGTGAATTATTATTATATCTTCTGTTCATGGGTCTCAGAAAAATACGTATTTGATAAAGTTTATCCGACATGCATATTATTTTTATGACATTCCGAGAAATCTTATTAACGTATTTTTTATGCATTTCATGCATTTATACATGTATATTGACCCATGAACAGATGGCGTTATATACGCGTATATATATGTATATGGGATATGGGAAAAGGTTACGGCGTTATATACGCACCACCACCCGATCAGCTGGTATATGTTGATGATTTTGCCCACAGTGGCCGAGACAATATAATGGGATGCCCTCAGAGGCTTGATGATGTTATGTACACCTATACCCATGCATGACACGACATTTGTACGCACGTACATGACATTATAAATATTTCAGGATTTACAAAGTGATTTAGACTTACAGGCGGAATCATTTATTCTATGTTTCATCTATGTCTATTATGTACTAATTTTTATGCCTTACATACTCAGTACATTATTCGTACTGATGCCTTATTTCCCGGGGCCTGCGTTTCATGCTCGCAGGTGCAGGTAAACAAGTTGATGGCCCCCCCTCCTTAGGAACCTTGATCAGCGAGAGTTGGTATGATCCATTTGATCCAGAGCTGCTTTTGACTTTGGTATGATATGTTTGCATATATATATATGGGTATGACGGGGCCCAGTCCCGTCCTTGTATAGTTGTATATTCTAATAGAGGTCTGTAGACAGTATGTGTAGTTGGATAGTATGTGGCCTTGCCGACTTCCAGTTTTGAGGTATATAGTTGTCTATAGCAGCCTTGTCGGCTCGCCCTACGTATTCTGCACGTATATGTACATAAGTCTTTTGGGAAGATTTTCCTCATGTATGTTATTCTCAAAATTCAGCAGATGTTATTCATGTTTATATCTTATACGCATGCTCAGGAGTGTGCGACAGGTAGGACTCGGGCATCCATCGCGGCCTATCGGTTTGGGTCATGACAATTCTCTTACTTTAGAAACATAGCAAAAATGTACACACATAATACTCCATATGTTCAACAACATGAAATATGCCATGATCATAAGGAGTGCTTGGTTCTTGTTCAAAGATTTAGAAAGAGCAAAAATTATTCTTGGCAAGCTCAAGTAAAAGTGTTTGATAAATTCATCAAGTAAGATATGTTAAGGTTATCCCTTCTTTACTTTTGGCATGATCCATATGATACAAACGAAACGAGCAAACGAAAACGCACAACTTTCATAAATGGCTCTATTCATAGAAGTACTAGGAGTGCCTATGTTCTTGATTCCCCATGTGTCCTATTATTATATTATCTGTTCACGGATCTTAGAAAAATACGTAAGTTGATAAAGTGTATCCGAGAGATCTTATTGACTTACTTCATTATGCATTGCATTCATTTATACATGTACATTGACCCATGACCAGATGGCATTATATACGCGTATATTATATGTATATGGGATATGGAGAAAGGTTACGACATTATATACGCACCACCACCTGATCAGATGGTAGATGTTGATGATTTCGCCCACAGAGGTTGAGATGATATGATGGGATGCCCACAGAGGCTTGATGATGTTATATACTCATATACCTATGCATGGTATGGAATTTACATGCATATGCATGGCATTATAAATGTTTCACGATTCATAGAGATATTCAGACTTACATGTTGAGTTCTTTACACCATGTTTCTTTCATGCCTTACATACTCGGTACTTTATTTGTACTGACGTCCCTTTTGCCTGGGGACGCTGCGTTTCATGCCCATAGGTCTCGATAGACAGGTTGACAGTCCTCCTAGTAGGCTATCAGCTCAGCGGAAGGTGTTGGTGCACTCCACTTGCTACAAAATTGCCTATTTGGTCAGTATGATTTGGACATGTATTGATTGGTATGGCGGGACCCTGTTCCGATTTTTATGACGTTTATGTACTCTTAGAGGCTTGTAGATAGATGTCATGTATATGAATACTTGTATGGCTTTATCGGCCTATATTTTGAGTGTACAAATGATCATGTCGGCCTTATTGGCCCATATGTCACGTGTATAAGTTTCTATATCATGTTGGGTCATCCTATGTCTAGTATTTCCTTATGTTTTATTCCAGTTATCTCATGATGTACCTTCCGGACCATTTACCTATGATGGTGTGTTAAGAAAGATATGTTACATTGGTACTCGATTGAGTAAGGCACCGGGTGCCCATCGCGGTCCTCCGATTTGGGTCGTGACAGGTCGCATATGTGACCACAGATCTGTGTCGAGGCTTCATTTTTCTAATTATTTTACCCTACCCTATTTTGATTAAAAGCCCTTAGGGCTCGTTTTGAAAGAGAAATTTGATATTTTAGAGAGACAAAGGGGAGGATTCAAGGATTTCACTACTCAACTTGGATCAAGCCTTGGAATTTCATCAAGAGGAACTTGCTAGGATTTCTAAATGGTAAGAATTTCTTCCCCCAATTCTCCAATTTCGAATTTGGGTAGAAGTTGGGTAAATGGAGAGTGTGATTCTTGGGTGTAAGAGTATTATTTATACATGCATGTACCAATAAGGTTTGGGGGAAGATTGTTGAGCTCAAATAGGTAAAGATTGGGTTGTGGAGTGAAGGAAATCTTGTGGTAGAACCTTGTAATCAAATTTGCACATCTAGTGTTTGATAAAATGCTCAAATGAGCTGAAATCATGAATATCTTCCTAATTTATGTTCAATTTTGTTATGTCTCAAAATAGATTTAAGTTTCTAGGATTTTCGGAATATTGTAGTAATTTAAGGAAATCTCAAAGCGAGGTATGAAGGCTAAACTTTTCTTCTAGTATTGGAATTCCCGAATCCTTGTAAAATTCTATCATGTGTAGTCGAACTTGAAACACTATTGATGTGGGGTATTCAAACTAGAAAAATTGATTCCGGATTGGCATAACGTGTTAATGATTCTCTATTATTGTCTTAATTATGTTATACCCACTTTTGGGAGAAGATCTTGTATGAAATCAATATGATTAAACACTTACTTCTCATATGATGAGACCTTGTGAACTTACACTTGCTAAGGCCAAAGGTGCCAAATGGTTGACTTAAAAGGGAACTCTCTTGTACAAACTATTATCGTTTTGGAAATCCGAAGGGTGGCATTGTGAATACACCTCCACCAGCATACATTAGGGTGAGGCGGTAGGGCTTCTTTATGTAGAGTTGTGGTATGAATACACCTCCACCTGCATACATCGGGGTGAGGCGGCAGGGCCGCTTCGTGTAGTATTTGTGGCATGGTAAATGCACCTCCACCCGCATACATTGGGGTGAGGCGGTAGGGTCACTTTGTATAGATTTTCTGGTATTGTGATTGCACCTCCACCCTCATACGTTGGGGTGAGGCGGCAAGGCCGCTTTGTGTAAAGGTAATTGTAGAGGATCCCCGACTTATGAATTTATAAATGTTATTGAAATCTCTTAATAAATTTGCTATGTCTTTAACGGCTAACTAAGCCTTTTATTGTTACTATGATTCATCATATTCATGTTGTATTTCCAAGTCCTTGCATAGGTGTTTGGTTTTCGTACTAGTACTATTCGACATATACTAACGTCCCTTTTGTCCGGGGCCCTGCATCTTTAATGGATGAAGGTGGTTCCATAGCAGGCGGTATTGATCAGTGATAGCAGCACACCCTCTCCTCAACTGACTTGGTGAGCCCCACTTCATTCCGGGGTCCTGTATCTCTTGTTCCATGTACATAGTGTTTTGAGATATAGCCGGGGCCTTGTTGTCGACACTGTCATAACACTCTTTTGTTTTTATTAGAGGCTCCGTAGACATAGTGTAAGTTGTATCTATTTTTGGGAAGGTTAAACTAAAAATGTTGTAATCGTATCATCTGCTCCACTTTAACTATGATTGTACAGTATACTGTTTTGGAGATTTGTTAAAGACGTAACTAATTTAAGTGAAGTGGTGTTATTCACATGACCTCTTGATGTTTAATTAATGATATAAGTGTATCTTCTCTTTATTCATGGGCGAGTTGGGTAGAAGGTATTGTACAGGCTTGCTCGGCTGGGGTATCTCGGTTGAGCGCCGGTCGCGCTCCCCGAGGTCGGGGCGTGACAAACTTGGTATTGGAGCCTAAGGTTTTAAAGTGTCCTAGGATGTCTCGGAGCCGTGTCTAGTAGAGTCCTTCTTATCGGTGTGTTGTCGATCACATTTATAATTAGGAGGCTACTTGGGCATTTAGGAATAATACCCTTCTTTGATATTTTCGATCATGCGATAAAGCTGATTGTAAGATTGTTCCTCTTTTAACTCATGCTTTGCTCTAAATTTCAGTACATGGCGCCTAGGAAGAAGGCAAGAACTAGCCAAGGAGCCTATGTCACCCTAGGAGTGGCAGTTGAGTCGATATTTGATGATGCGGGTGAGCACCCGAGGGGTGAGGATATTCCCTCAATTACTACACCGCCTAAATCTACTATTCTTGCTCAAACTGCACTAGTTCCTACACATACTGAAGGTGCAACGGTCCCTCCAACTGATATTCCAGTTCCACCTCCAATTCCAGCTTCCAGTCCCGGTGTTTCTGATGGGGATATTAGGGGAGCCATCCAAATGTTGGCTCAGATAGTGGCCTCCCAGGCCCAGAGATCAAATGTTGCACCCACTTCTTCTAGTCAGCTAGGGGATTCCACTAGTTCCAGGGTGAACAAGTTTCTCCAATTGGATCCTCCAGTGTTCACAGGTAACTGATCCTGAGGATGACCCCCAAGACTTCATTAATGAGATGCACAAGACTCTCCGAGTTATGCGTGCTACTAAGACGGAGGGAGTAGAGTTGGCCTCCTACCGCCTGAAAGGGGTGGCTTATTCTTGGTTTGAGATATGGGAGGAGTCCCATGAGGTAGGGAGCCCTCCAACGAGGTGGAGTGAGTTCACCGATGCCTTTATGGATCATTTCTTGCCTGCCGAGACTAAGGCGGCCTGTGCCACTGAGTTTGAGAGCCTGAAGCAGGGTAGCATGAATGTGTGGGAGTACCATATGGAGTTCGCACGCCTGTCCAGTATGCTATTCACATGTTGCCCACTATGGAGGCTAGAGTGCACCGATTTGTGCAGGGTCTTAGCCCCTTAGTTATTAATGAGGCCGCTACGGCTGCCTTCAATTCTGATATGAACTATGGGAAGATGGTGGCATTTTCTCAAGCTATAGAGGATCATAAACTAAAAAATAGAAGGGATCATGAGGGTAGTAGTAAGGCCCGGACCGCTGGCAACTTGGGTGGTTCTTCTGGTGGTGGTAGGTCGGCATTTAGGGGAGGGCCATCAGGGCCATCTCAGTCATTCGCTCAGTCTTCGATGAGTGCACAACCATCCAGGCCAAGTCAAGGCAACAGGGGACCCCACCAGCAGGGTCAGCCTGGAGGGAGATTCTAGCAGCAGCGGAGGCCCCCATGCCCTATGTGTGGGAGGATGCACTTTGGGGTCTGCTTCATGGACCTACCTATATGCTACAGGTGCGGTATCAGGGTTCACATTTATAGGATTGCCGCTCGTCCTGCCGGATCATGGGCAGAGGTGCGGCACAACCAGCTAGTTCTGCAGCTACTACATCCATAGCACCTCCTCTAGCTCGAGGTACTCTAGCACCCGCAGAGCGTGGTGCAACTAGGGGTGGTGCACAGAGTTCGGGAGGACCCAACAAATTTTATGCTATGCGGAGGCGTCGGGATTTAGAGGCTTCTCCAGATGTTGTCACAGGTATATTGACTGTCCAATCTCATGTTGTGTATGCTCTTATTGATCGCGGTTCAACTTTGTCATATGTTACTCCTTGTGTTGCTATGGAATTTGGGATAGAATCGGAACAGCTTCACGAGCTGTTCTCTGTATCTACTCCGATTGGCTAGTCTATTGTGGCCGCTCGAGTTTATAGGTGTAACACCCCGAAAAATTTTGAAGTACTTAAGTATAAATCCCGGTAAAATTTACAAAGAAAATAATGTTTCATGGTGCCGGGCTAGGCTTACGTGTTTGAGGATTGTAGAAATTCTTTGCGGCGAGCTTGCTCGCTACGGCTCGGACTTTTTGGGTTGAACAATGCACCAAAAAGTAAAGGAATATTTTTGGCGGAAAAGCGTGTTTATGCGGTCCATTATGCGATCGTATAATCACTCTACGGTCCGCATAATGGCCGCAAATGTGAGCAGGAGAGGGCCATTCTGGAAGCAGCTATGCGGTCGACTATCCGACCGCAAAACTATTATGCGGTGCATTATGCGACCGCATAACAGTTATGCGGACCGCATAGTGACCGCATACATAGGCAAATTTTTGATCCTTTTTGTCAACAATTATGAAACCAATATGCGGTCCACATATCCATTATGCGGTCGCATATGCGACCGTAGAACCGTTCTGGAGCTCCATTTTTGGGTTTTTAAAACCCGACCCTATTTTATTAAATACACTATTTGGGCCATTTTTGAACTATAATATGATATTTTAGAGTGAGAGAGAGTGCCCTAGAGTGAGAAGGTGTTCTTCAATAATTGTTCTTCAATTCTTGCCCAAGTTTTTGAAGATTAAGAAGGGAAACTCACTAGGTCTTCATCCTAGAGGTAAGATTCTACACCCTAACCCTCACTTTCGAATTTTGTGTAGAGTTGAATAATTAGCAAGATAATTTCTGGGCATGAGGGTTGTTTATTTACATGCATGTGATATCAAGGGGTGTAGGAATATTGTTGAACTAGGCATGGTAAATATTGGGTTGGGGGATGATGGAATTTTTCATAAAAGGGCCTTGAAACCTTATGCACACCTTGTGTTTGATAAAATGCTCAAATGAGCTAGAACCATGATCATCTTCCTAATTTTGGTTCAATTTGTTATATTTCTAAAATAGATTAAAGTTTCTAAGAATTTCGGAACATTTAGAGCGCAAGGAAGCTCAAGTGAGGTATGTTGGCTAAACTCTTCTTTAAGAATTGGAATTCCCAATATCCTTGTAAGTTCCGAGATATTGATTATAAATGGAGTATTCCGATATATTTTGTGATAAAGATATATGTTCAATTCGTATTTCAAATGCTCTTATCATATTGCATTATAAATTGAGGATGTGTCCCAAACTATGGATTATGTATCCACATGTTATAATTTCTAGTCGTGATTTATGTGAAAGTTATTATGCCAAGTTGTGTAGAGATTGTGATTATAATACACCTCCACCCACATACATTGGGGTGAGGCGGCATGACCGCTTTGTTTGGAGATTATGGTATAGATATTGTGATTGTGATACACCTCCACCCGCATATATATTGGGGTGAGGCGGTATTACCGCTTTGTGTAGGGATTATGGTATTGTGGGACTGCACCTCCACCCGCTTACATTGGGGTGAGGCGGTATGACCACTTTGAGTATAGTTTTGGTATTGTTGTGGCACCACCACTTGCATACATTGGGGTGAGGTGGCATAGCCGCTTTGTGTTGGTATTGGTGTCGTTGATGCATTTTCGCCCGCATACATTGGGGTGAGGTGGCATAGCCGCTTTGTGTAGGTTCTTGGTACTGTGGTTATACATCCACCCGCACACATTGGGGTGAGGCGGCAGGGCCGCTTGATTAGAGTTGTGGTATTGTACGTACACTTCCACCTGCATACATCGGGTGAGGCGGCAGGGCCGCTTTGTGTGAAGATGGTTATAGAGGATCTCATCTTAAATCCTATAAATGTTATTGATAGCTTTTAATAAGCTTGCCATGGTTTAAACGATTATCTATATTATTCTGTTGCTGCACTAGTTCATCATATTCATATTGTATTTCTGAATTCTTAAATTAGTGTTTAGTTTTCATACTAGTACTATTCGACGGTACTAATGTCCTTTTTGCCGGGGGCGCTGCATCTTTTAAATGGATGCAGGTGGTTCCACAGCAGGAGATAATGATCAGTGATAGTAGCACACCTTCTTCCCAGCTGACTTGGTGAGCCCCACTTCATCCCGGGGTCATGTATCTTTTGTTCTTTCTGTATTATGTTTGAGGTATAGCCGAGGCCTTATTGCCGGCATTATCATTGCACTCATCTTTATCTATAGAGGCTCCGTAGACATAGTGTAGATTGTATAATGGCGTTGGGGAAGTCAAACTCGTGTGTTGTGCTTGAATTACTATTTCCACTTCAGATTATGAAAAATGTGTTTGGAATTGAGACTTTAAAATAAAGTAACTGATGGTAAGAAATTGGTATTGCAGACATGATCACTTTATTCGTTGATTAACAAAAACATATATATTCTCTCTATTCATGAATGAGTTTAGGTAGAAGAAAATCTAATAGGCTTGCTCGGCTGGGTTCACACGGTTGAGTGCCAGTCGCGCTCCTTGGTTTTGGGGCGTGACAATAGGGATTGTGTTATCATGGTGCGTGGTCGGGACACCCTGGCCGATCTCATAGAATTAGGGGTGGCTGATTTTGATGTAATAATAGGGATGAACTGGCTTTATTCATGTTTTGCTAAGCTTGATTGACGAACCAGGACCGTTAGGTTTGAATTTCCAAATGAGTCAGTGATTGAATGGAAAGGGGATGACGTGGTGCCGAAGGATAGGTTTATTTCTTACCTTAAGGCCACGAAGATGATTAACAAAGGGTGTATCTATCATTTGGTCCGGGTTACAGACACCGATGCTGAGGCACCTGCACTTGAGTCCGTTCCTGTTGTGAGTGAATTTCTGAAGGTCTTTCCGGATGAGCTCCCTGGGATCCCACCAGACAGAGAGATTGATTTCGGGATTGATGTGATGCCGGGCACGCAATCAATATCTATTCCACTTTATAGAATTGCACCAACAGAATTGAAGGAGCTAAAAGAACAATTGAAGGATTTGTTAGAGAAGGGTTTCATCCGACCAAGTGTGTCGCCTTGGGGCACACTGGTCCTCTTTGTAAGAAAGAAAGATGGGTCATTAAGGATGTGTATTGACTATCGACAACTCAATAAGGTCACGATCAAGAATAAGTACCCACTTCCAAGGATAGATGATTTGTTTGACCAATTGCAGGGTGCTAAGTATTTCTCTAAGATTGATTTAAGGTCCGGGTATCACCAATTGAAGATCAGGGAGCAGGATATTTCGAGAACGGCTTTCAGAACCTGGCATGGGCACTTTGAATTTCTGATAATGTCTTTTGGGCTAACAAATGCCTCGGCAACTTTCATGGATCTTATGAATCGAGTCTTCAAGCCTTTTCTTGACTCCTTTGTGATAGTGTTTATTGACGATATTCTGGTATATTCACGAAGTCGAGAGGACCATGCCGATCACCTCGGGGCAGTTCTACAGACCCTATATCAGCACAATTTGTATGCAAAGTTTTCGAAATGTGAATTTTGGCTTGAATCTGTCACGTTCTTGGGTCATGTCTTCTCCAGAGAAGGGATTGAGGTTGATCCTCAGAAGATTGCAGCTATGAAGAATTGGCCTAGACCTATTACCCCAATAGAGATTCGTAGTTTTTTGGGCTTAGCTGGATATTGCAGGAAGTTTGTGGAGGGGTTCTCTACTCTTGCCTCTCCGTTGACTAAATTGACGCAGAATGCGATTAAGTTCCAATGGTCAGATGCTTGTGAAAGAAGCTTCCAAGAGTTGAAATCAAGATTAACTATATCACCGGTGTTGACCCTACCAGAGGGTACATATGGGTTTGTTGTATATTGTGATGCTTCAAGAATCGGACTTGGGTGTGTATTAATGCAACATAGCAAGGTGATAGCTTATGCTTCTAGACAACTCAAGAATAATGAAAAGAACTATCCAACACGTGACTTAGAGCTTGCGGCGGTGGTATTTGCATTGAAAATTTTGCATCATTATCTGTATGGGGTCCATGTGGATATATTCACGGACCATAAGAGCATTCAATACATTTTCAAACAGAAGGAATTGAATCTGAGGCAGAGAAGATGGCTTGAGTTACTCAAGGATTACGACATCGATATTCTGTATCATCCGAGGAAGGCTAATATTGTAGCAGATGCTCTTAGCTGGAAATCTACGGGCAGTTTGGCTCACTTGGAGGCATATCAAAAGCCGTTGGCCAAGGAGATTCATCGGTTGGATAGTTTGGGAGTTTGTCTTGCGGATTCTAGTAAAGGAGAGTGATTGTGCAAAATAGGGCTGAATCGTCGCGTGTGGTGGAAGTCAAGGAGAAGCAATACAACGACCCATTGTTAGTACAATTGAAATAGAGGATTCATAAACATAAGACCATGGACTTTTCTCTTGGCATGGACGATGGTACACAAAGGTACCAAGGGCGACTATGTGTTCCAAATGTGGATGGTCTCTGGGAAAGAATCATGACCGAGGCTCACACTTCTAGGTATTCCGTGCACCCAAGCTCTACAAAGATGTACCATGATCTTAAGGAAGTCTACTGGTGGAATGATATGACGAGGAATGTAGCGGACTTTATGGCAAGATGTCCAAATTGTCAGCAAGTGAAGGCCAAACACCAAAGGACTGGTGCGTTGGCACAGAACATAGAAATTCCAATGTGGAAGTGGGAGATGATCAATATGAACTTTGTAGTGGGACTACCTCACACGCCTCTCAAGTTCGACTCGATATGGGTAATTGTAGACCAACTCACGAAACTAGCACACTTCTTACCTGTTAAAGCTACCGACACAGCGAAACAATATGCTCAGTTGTATATCAAGAAAATCGTCAGGTTACATGGCACTCTAGTTTCTATTATCTCAGATCGGGGATATAGTTTACGGCTAAATTTTGGAAGAAATTTCAGCAAGGGTTGGGTACTCAGGTAAATTTTAGTACAACTTTCCATCCACAGACCGACGGGAAAGCAAAGCGGACTATTCAGACACTCCAGGATATGTTGCGAGCTTGTGTTCTTGACTTTAGGGGTAGCTGAGATGATCATTTGCCCCTCATAGAATTTGCCTACAACAATAGTTATCATGCTAGTATCCAGATGGCACCGTTCGAGTCTTTATATGGTAAGAGATGTAGATCTCCCATTGGGTAGTTCGAGATTGGGAAAGCAGAATTGATAGGGCCAGACCTCGTGCATCAGGCTATGGAGAAGGTTACGATCATTACAGTACGGTTAAAAACTGCTCAGAGTCGTCAAAAGTACTATTCGGATGTGCGTTGCAGGGATTTAGAGTTCAAAGAAGATGATTGGGTATTCTTGAAGGTTTCCCCTATGAAATGTGTAATGCGGTTTGGTAAGAAGGGGAAATTGAGTTCGAGGTATGTCGGACCATACATAATCATTCAGAGGATTGGCAAGGTGGCTTGCAAGTTAGAACTACCTTCAGAGATGTCTTTAGTGCACCCGGTGTTTCATGTATCCACGTTAAAGAAGGTGGTTGGAGATCCGTCGCTTATTGTTCCGGTTGAGACTATTGAGGTTAATGAAGAATTGACCTATGAAGAAATTCCAGTTGCCATTCTTGATAGGCAAGTTCAAAAGTTAAGAAACAAAGAGATTGCCTCCGTGAAAGTACTATGGCGGAACCAGCAGGTTGAAGAGGCCACCTGGGAGGCCGAGGAAGAAATGAACAAGAAATACCCTCATTTGTTTGAATAGTCATGTATTTATAAAGTTGTGTTCTATGAAAGTGTTAAGAGTTTACCTTCTATGAATTATGTATCACTAGTGGATTTTACCGCACTTCGCGCGGTTTTGGTAGACCTCAATTTAAATTATTTACCTAAATAATATTCTTTAATATCCAAATATTAACAGTGTTTTAAAAATTTCTTTTAGTATACAGATTCAAACAGATCAGGCTTTAAGTTTTAATCCTTTTTATTATTAACACTTAAAGTTCGTATCTTTATCTAACTTCCCATCCAATATATATGTGTATAAGTATTCAACGTTTCTTTTCTTTCAATAGAGAGTTAAGTGAGTTCATACTCTTCATAAGAGAAGATCAATGTCTCTTATACAAATAAACGTGCTATTATCTTGTTGATTAATATAGTGTAAACTGAAACCCTCCTCTTTTTTTCCCTTTGTAATAATCAATCTCAATTAAGTTGATGAATAAGAGCTTATAAAGTTAGAGAGTCTAGGAAGAACGAAAAGGAGTTATAACGAATTCGAAAAGTTGTAATGCAATTGCGGAAGGTAAGAGAAATAAATTAAGAGGATTATAAAAGAATGAAATGTAAAAGAACTTTGGAAGTGGTATTTAAGAATGTAGTATTGATTACGTTCCCAATTCTACAATTAGAAATCAAACGAAATCGAATTAAATAATTAATTTTGAAAAGAAAAAAGACAAACCAATGAATACATTTTCTAGAGTAATAATATCCTAACTATAGCTCACTCCATATTTCACAAGGCAGCCTTTAGTTTTTAAGGTGTGTGCAACAAAGAAAAATACTCATTTTTCAGCAGCAAAAACCATCCACATGTTCTTTTTCTTTCCTTTCCTTCCATTTCATCCCGAAACTTTTCATTGTTTTCAATCTTATAGTAATCTGTAGTCCTCAATACTAAGATTCAAAGTAATTTGAGTTCCAATATATCTACACAACTACAATAAAAGAAAGCTTGCAACATTACAAGTCAATTGTTTCACCGTTGATCTTGTTGTCTCTTTCTCACATTAAGCATCACTTTTCAACTTCCAAATGAAATAGTTTAACGATCATTCATCAAAACTTCTTGAAATTAAAGTTGCACTCTCCGGATTCTAGCCATCTCACCCATTATGCAGCTGTTTAGTCCCTATCATCTACGTTGTGCCCGTGATCGTGTAGTCTTATGTTGGTTCTAGCCAGGAATAACACCGCAAAAACTGATTATTCTAGATCCATATTGCAGATTACATTAAGCATGGGATCCATTTCTGCAACGGGATCGAAGTTGCATTTAGGTGCTATAGACCAAAAAATTACCAATATAGGAAAAAATAAAAATTAGGTATTTTTGAAAACATACATCTAAAGAGACACGCACATTAAATGCAGTGAATTAAAGCCAAAAAATAAGGATATCAGTAAGATAAGAAGAAGAAGCAGAATCTTTTACAAGAATATCATCTCCCCCACTAAATTATTATTATTATTATTATTATTTTTTTTTTTACAATGATTGTAACTTAAGAAAAATACGTATTTGTTAAAATATTTACACACACATATTGTTCAAGTGACAAACAATGAAAGTCTGCCCATGAGCTGTCAACACTTCAACTAATTAGAGTTTCGGGCACCGAATAAAGTGGACATAAATAAAAAGAAAAAGATAATTAACGTGGGCCTAACATTACAAGAGAGAACTTTAACTTTCAAAAGCAGGAGTTTAATAATTTTGTGGAGTATATACCTTAGACTGCGAGGATGTGAAAACAAACTCAGCCGTGGAAAAAATCATCAAGAGAAGGTGCCTTTTCACTTTTTGAAGAAATGGTTCTGAAACTCACCCAAAAAAAGCCATCTTTCCGAATTATTCAGGGAAAAAAACTAAATTGAGTAAAAAAAATTCACAACTTAGTTCAGTTCTCACCAAAAGAGAGATGCCTCTGCTAACGATTCTTCCACCTATATTCAGATATATCCGCTCGTTCTTAGTAGATCAAAACCCTAACCACAACAAACATAGGATATAACAAATGATTATATTCAAACGAACTCAAAAAATTTAGATAACAAACATCATATGTATCAACATTCAACAATGATAAAATAATTACCTTTAGAGTTTTAAGAAATTAATGAACTTCAGTGTGGGTATCAGAATTACTAACCTGTAGGCTGTAGGAGGGAGAGTGGAACGTCAACTGCGATTCTTTTTGTTGCTTTTATTGTTGTTACGAAGGAGCACTTTTGTTTTCTTCAATAAAGGTGCGTTTCATATGGCGACTTTTGGATGTCCAGATACAAATTTTGGCTAGAAAATTTTCTGAGAATTTTGAAACTGTTGCCTTCTCTGTTTCCCCATTATTAGGGGATGTAATTGAACCTAATATTCAGATTTAATAATTAATTATGTTGAATTAAAATTAGAGGGAAAAGATGAAAAACAAAGAAATTAGATAAATACATTTGCTGGGATATGAGAGTGCCACATCAGCTTTTAATTCCCCTGCATTATATTTATATATAGATTTGTACAGTTGATCGTAAGGGTGTTCCCTTTTTGTGATATACTGCTCGTAAGGCCACTGTTGCCGTTGTTATTTTAATGTTATGTTACGTCATTGGTTCATGTACATGTTGTTAGGATTGGTTTCTGGGATTCTCTGACACGTGGATAGGCCCAGTTACAAGGAAAACTCTAGCGAAAATTTTGGATATTTGGGGAGTTAGTCAAAAGTTGGAACTGTTGGTGTGTTATAGCGGCTGAGTTACATTGGTTTCTAATGGCAGATTTTGGCCCTCATTCGAGGACGAATGATCTTAAGCGGGAGAGGATGTAAGGCCCCGTAAAATATTACCTAAAATCCGGGGTTTCGTGGTGCCGAAGTAGACTTATGCATTGATGATTGTAGAGTGGTTCGGTCTTTTTGGGTTGAACAGTGCTTTGGGGAGTTGAAGAAAATTTTTGGAAGTGCAGGGCATTTTTTGCGGTCCATTTTGCGGTCGCAGAACTGATCTGCGGACCGCAGATCTGTTGCAGACTGAGGCAAAAATTTAGGCAATTTTTTTGGACCATTATGCGGTCCATTATGCGGCCGTATAATTATTTTGCGGGCCGCATAACCCATCAAAGAACCAACACAAAAATTTTCGGGAGGGCAGTTCTGCGATGCATTATGCGACCGCAGAATAGGTATGCGGACCACAGACCGGTCGCAGAGTAAGGCAAGGGTGCCCAGTTCCAGAGGGCCATTATGCGGTCCATTCCGCGGACCGCAGAAGCATTATGCGGTCGCATGTGCGACCACAGATCTGTGTCGGGGCTTCATTTTTCTAATTATTTTACCCGACCCTATTTTGATTAAAAGTCCTTGGGGCTCGTTTTGAAAGAGAAATCTGATATTTTAGAGAGAGGAGAGAGTTATCCTAGAGAGAGAAAGGGGAGGATTCAAGGATTTCACTACTCAACTTGGATCAAGCCTTAGAATTTTATCAAGAGGGACTTTCTAAGGTTTCTATAAGGTAAGAATTTCTTACTCAACTTGTACCAATAAGTTTTGTGGGAAGATTGTTGAGCTCAAATGGGTCTTTGGGTTGTGGAGTGAAGGAAATCTTGTGGTAGAACCTTGTAATCAAATTTTCACATCTAGTGTTTGATAAAATGCTCAAATGAGCTGAAACCATGAATATCTTCCTAATTTATATTTAATTTTGTTATGTCTCAAAAGAGATTTAAGTTGCTAGGATTTTCAGAATATTGTAGTAATTTAAATAAATCTCAAAGCGAGGTATGAAGGCTAAACTCTTCTTCTAGTATCGAAATTCCCGAATCTTTGTAAAATTCTATCATGTTTAGTCGAACTTGAAACGCTATTGATGTGGGGTATTCAAACTAGTAAAATTGATTTCCGATTGGCATAACGTTATAGAACCCTCACGTGTTAATGATTCTCTATTATTGACTTAATTATGTTACAACCCCTTTTTGGGAGAAGATCTTGTATGAAATCAATGTGATTAAACACTTATTTCTCATATGATGAGATCTTGTGAACTTACACTTGCTAAGGCCAAAGGTGCCAAATGGTTGATTTAAAAGGGAACTCTCTTGTACAAAATATTATCGTTTTGGGAATCCGAAGCGTGGCATTGTGAATACACCTCTACCAACATATATTGTGGTGAGGCAATGGGGCCACTTTGTGTTGAGTTGTGGTATTGTGAATACACATCCACTCGCATACATCGAGGTGAGGTGGCAGGGCCGCTTTGTATAGAGTTTGTGGCATGGTGAATGCACCTCCACCCGCATACATTGGGGTGAGTCAGCAGGACCGCTTTGTGTAGAGTTTCTGGTATTGTGATTGCACCTCCACCCGCATACGTTGGGGTGAGGCGGCAGAGCCGTTTTGTGTAAAGGTAGTTATAGAGGATCCCCGACTTATGAATTTAAAAATATTATTGAAAGCTCTTAATAAATTTTCTATGGCTTTAACGGCTAACTAAGCCTTTTATTATTACCATGATTCATCATATTCATGTTGTATTTTCAAGTCCATGCATAGGTGTTTGGTTTTCGTACTAGTACTAATGTCCCTTTTGCCGGGGGCGCTGCATCTTTAATGGATGCAGATGGTTCCATAGTAGGTGGTATTGATCAGTGATAGCAGTACACCCTCTCCTCAGCTGACTTGGTGAGCCCCACTTCATTCTGGGGTCCTGTATCTCTTGTTTCATGTACATAGTATTTTGAGGTATAGCCAGGGTCTTATTGCCGGCATTGTCGTAGCACTCTTTTGTTTCTGTTAGAGACTCCGTAGACATAGTGTGGGTTGTATTTGTTTTTGGGAAGGTTAAACAAAAAATATTGTAATCGTATCATCTGTTCCACTTTAACTATGATTGTACAGTGTACTGTTTTGGAGACGTGTTAAAGACGTAACTAATGGAAGTGAATTGGTGCTATTCACATGACTGATGTTTAATTACTGATATAAATGTATCTTCTCTTTATTCATGGGCGAGTTGGGTAGAAGGTATTGTACATGCTTGCTCGGCCAGGGTATCTCGGTTGAGCGTCGGTCGCGCTTCCCGAGGTCAGGCTGTGACACCCATGACATTAGAGGTAGAGTAAAAGAGGTTAGAATGGTTCAAGAAATATGATCCCCCTACTTTCAGTTTTAGATAGTGGCATGCTTATGAGGAGAGTAGGCCAGTTGGCACAACGTGACTTACTTGGACTTAGTTCTCTGATCTTTTTTTAAGGGAGTTCGTTCCACAGAACCTTAGGGATATGTGGCGCACAAAGTTAGAGCAGTTGTGCCAGGGGACTATGATCGTGTCTGAGTACACTATGAGATTCAGTAAGCTATCTCATTATGCACCTGCTTTGGTTTATACTATTAGAGAGAGAGTCCACTGATTTTTCGAGGGGCTCAGTTTTGGTCTCAGACTGGGGATAGCACGGGAGTTGGAGACTGATACTTCATTTCAGCAGGTTGTGGAGATTGCCAAGAGGATGGAGCGCATCCGCGGTGTAGAGAGGTAGGATAGAGAGGCTAAGAAGCCTCGTGGACCGGGAGGATATACTTATCCCTATTTTGGTGGCAGGGTGCGTCATGGTAGATGTTTTGTTGGGCAGCTCATTCAATCTACACTTCAGGTTTCACGTGGTGCTTCAGTTATCCATGGGTCCCAGAGCACGCTTTCGGACATCTTCCACAGCCACGCCTGTAGAGAGGTTGCTTTTAGTGTGGGGATTCAGGCACATGGTGAGAGATTGTCCTAGACTCCGGGTAGGTGTACCATTGCAGAGTACTCAGGCTATGGGTTCCGCTCCAGTTGCTGCCACCCCTACTCATCTAGTTATAGATGTGGGATAGGCGAGTAGAGTGCGTCCTAGAGAGGGAGGCCATTTTTATGCTTTCTGTGGTAAAGCTAAGGCAGCTGCACCAGATAATGTCGCTACAAGTACGGTTTCAGTTTGTTATTGGGATGCATCAGTTTTATTTTGATCCGATCCTATTTAGCGGTATGAGTCCTTCTACCTTGCTTCAAATATGGATATGTTTCATGATTCTTGTATTCTTTTTATGTGTCTTCACCTGTTGGGACCTCTATTGTGGTAGACCGTCTTTATCATTCTGGTGTGGTCACTATTGAGATTTATAATACTAGTGTGGACTTTCTGTTACTTAATACAGTAGGATTTGATGTGATTTCTGGATGGTTTGGCCACGACTTGTGGTTGATGTACTCTACTAGCATGGGAAGTTCGTTGCGTGTTGTGGTTGTGTTCTACGAGATTGAGTTAGTTAAAGGATTTAGGTTAATGGGATGTTTATCTTGCTTGTAATTCTGAGTTGGGAATGGATACTCATGTTTTTAGGTGGATTGGTATGTTTGGACCAGACTACGTGTCACGGTAGGGTTATGTTAGGATGAGATTTGTTATAGTTGTTGCATGTGTTTTGCTTCTTCCTTGTGGGATGGATTCATAGTATGGTACCGATGGGGAGTAGTATGAGCTTCACATGTTTCTTATATCATTATCAGTGTTGTGAAGGTTTGGAATAAGGTTCTAGTCATTATGAGACTATTTACCGGTAGCGGGTATGGTAATAGGCAGCTATTGTGACCAAAACTGTTGCTATTGCATTATAGGGTGATGCGTTACATCGTGTGGTTATACCTTGTGGATGTATGCATGAGTTGTTGTAGCTGGTTGGGTTGATACACTATGTTTATGTGTGAATCGGGTCTTTAGGGGATGCTTGGATGCTGAAATTTGGTTCTTATGCTTATTGGTTAAGGTTGAAGGAATAATCTTCGATCGAGATGGTGTTGTCAGGCATATGTGGATTAGGGTGACGTGGGATTACCCGTGTGTATGTGTATATGTATGGTGAGTTTATACAATGATTTGATGGCTTTGGAGCGACTATTGGCACGTTCGAGGACTAACGTTTGCTTAAGAGGGACAGAATGTAACGACCCAACTAGTCGTTTTGAGCTTTAGCATTCTGTTCGGTGGTTTAATATCTTGAGTAGCTTCATATTATGTATTATGACTTGTTGTATAGTCGATTTCAATTTTCTAGCGATTCGAGGTTGATTTGGAAGAATGGTTCTCATTTTAGAAGCTTTAAGTTGGAAGAGTTGACCAAGTTTGACTTTTACGTATTTGATCTTAGATCGGAGTTTTGATGGTTCCGTTAGGTCCGGACGACGATTTGGACTTAGGAATATGCCCAAAATTGGATTCGGACGCTCCTAGGTTGATTGGGCACTTTTTGGCGAAAGCTGGCAATTTGAAGGTTTAGAATTTTCATAAGCTTGACCATAGTTTGACTTTATGGATATCGAGTTTGGATTTTGGTTTTGGGACTTGGAATATATCTGTTTTGTTATTTGGAACTTGTTTGCAAAATTCGGTGTCATTCTGAGTTGGTTTGAAGTTCATTGTGATTTTCATTTGTTTTGGTGTCTGATTCATGATTTCAGATGTTATTTTGGTATTTTGATCGCGCGAGCGAGTTCGTATGTTGTTTATGTACATGTGTGCATGTTTGGTGTGGAGCCCCGAGGGCTCGGGTGAGTTTCGGACGGGTTTCAGATTTGTTTTGGTCATGTTTCATATTGCTGGTGCTGAGCAGGTGTTGCAGGTCTCAAAAATGCGAGACAGTGTTCGCATTTGCGACCTCACATTCGTGGGGGGGGGGGGGAGTCAGCTTCCAGGTTCGCTTTTACGAATCATAGATCACATTTGCGATCAGGCACCTGGGCAAGAGAGAATCGCATTTGCGATCAATTGATCGCTTTTGCGGAAGGGGCAAACTTTGCAAATGCAAAGTCCTTGTCGCATTGCAACATCCCCTGAGTTCAGCAGGCGTCGCTTTTGTGATGCATTCTTCGCATTTGCGAACCTTAGGTTGCATTTGCGACTTCTGCAACTGAACAAAAGAGTGGAATTACGGGAATTAGCTTCATTTATAACATTTTAGAACCCTAGACTCTATAAGAGGCGATTTTGAGGAGGAATGTATATATACTATTGGGTAAGTAATTTTGATCCAATTTCAATTATATTACATGATTATTTATTAGATTTAACATCTAATCTATGGAATTTGAAGAGAATTTGTGTGGGATTTTGTCTATATTTTGAAAAATGAAAATTTGAGATTTGATAGTTGAATTGGACTCAGATTTGAAAACAAAACACATAAATGGACTCGTGGGGTTATGGATAGTCGAGATCTACCCTTGGACTCGAGTTTTGACAGGGCAAGCCCGAGGTTGACTTTTGAGAAATTATGTAAAGATCTTAACTTTATTTATTGAAATTGGTTTCTCTTGCATTATTTGATGTTGTTAAGTCAATTTTGGTTAGATTGGAGCCGAGCAAAGGTGAATTTTAGAGGAAAGACATGTTTAGAGTATTGATTGAGGGCTTTTGAGGTAAGTATCTTACCTAACCTTGTATACGGGAACTTTCCCATAGGATTTGGTCTATTTGTATAATTTGTACTTTGTGAACGACATGTACATAAGGTGACGAGTGTGTACACGGGCGTATATGTATTAGTTATGACTGGATATGGCCCGATGTTGCTCTTATTGCCTTGTTTTGACTGTGAGATCTCTACACTACATGTTTCCTATTGTGGATGATTACTTGAGTTCATATTCCATTTTAGAGATCATGTTTTAGGATTTTATTTCCTTAATTGGACAAGTTGGGCATTTGTGAAATTGTTGCTATATTGGTTAGCTGAATTCATGTTATATGTTGAACCCCCATCCGCTTTCCCTTATTTATTGTCCTTGTGCACTGCGCTGGCAGACTTGTGAGTTGATGTCTTGATAACAATTGTTAATATGTTGTGTTGTTGTAATTTTGGCACATGTGGACTTGTTAAGCGGATTGTCGGGGTGTTTGCATGATGTTTTATCGTTATTGTTGATATTTGAAATGCGGCGAGACAAGGCGGGTTATATATATATATATATATATATATATATATATATATATATATATATATATATATATATATATATCAGGTTTGCGCATGTGGCGAGACAAGGTGGGATAATATATGATACGTGTGTGGCGAGACAAGGTGGATATTTACTTTATTGTTTCGCATGCGACGAGACAAGGTGGGCATTTACTTTATTATTGCACACGCTACGAGACAAGGGGGCTAGGTGGGGACGATATGTGATGGACTGGGGGCATATTATTGAAGATATTCATGTGGTGGTGTGACTTCCTTGTGTGTGTCATGCATATTACATGATTTGTTCTGTTGTTTCCAATGTGCTGCTCGGTGTTTCTGATATTACTTGTTGATTTGAGCTATGATAGTACACTTGTGCATGCATACACCGTAACATATCATTTATACCAGTCCAGGAGTATGAAGCTTGATGTTAATTGATCATGTTCATGTATTCTTGTATATTTGCTTTCTCTGCGGTATGGTTGGACTGGTAGCCTATGAACACGCCGCGCGGATTGTGATATTGATCTTGTGACCATGCTGGGCAGATTGTGATATCGAGCCTGTGACCATGCCGAGCGGATTGTGATATTGGCATGTGAGTTGTCCGTGTAGTTGTTATTGATAATGTGGGAACGAGATGCCATGTGTATACAATTTGTTATTTGGGAGTCGTGATTTGTGATTATGATGTGTGGTACCTCGGGGTGATTCATGTTGTAAATCTTGTGTCTAAATGGTTGGATGATATAACTATCGTTGTTTTCTCTTAATTGCTTACACTTGTATTTTATCTGTGCTTTGATTATATTGCTGTTTTATCACGTGATTACCTTTCATTGCCATTTATTTACTTTGCTTTTCTGTTGTCAACTTCATTTTGATACTCTGCACAGGTTATTTGATTAGTGAGTGTCTGGACTTGAACATCGTGACTACTCTACCGAGATTAGTCTTGATACTTAATGGGTACTGATGTGGAGTACTCATGTGTAACGACCCGATCGGTCATTTCGAACAACTGCATTCAGTTCGGTAGCTTGAGGTCATGAGTAGATTCATATTATGTACTATGACTCGCGTATATCATCAATTTTAGTTTTCAGGTACCTCGGGATTGATTTGGAAGGATGATTCTCAACTTGGAAGCTTTAAGTTGGAAGAGTTGACCAAGTTTAACATTTGTGTATTTGACCTCAAATCGGAGTTTTGATGATTCCGTTAGGTCCGGATGGTGATTTTGGACTTGGGCGTATGCCTGGATTTGCAATTAGATATTCCTAGAAGGTTTCGGCACTATTTGACGAAAGTTGGTGTAAGGCCCCGTAAATCTTTACCTAAAACCTAGGGTTTCGTGGTGGCGACGTAGACTGTTTTCGTGGAAGTACAGGGCATTTATGCGGCTCATTCTGCGGTCGCAGAACTGATCTACGGACCGTAGATCTACCGCAGACTGAAGTAGAAATTTGGGCAAATTTTTGGACCATTATGCGGCTGCATAATCATTTTGCGGGCCGCATAACCCATCGCAGACCCAACACAAAAACATTTCCGGAGGGAAGTTCTACGGTGCATTATGTGACCGTAGAATAGGTCTACGAACCGCAGACCGGTCGTAGAGTGAGGCAGAAGTGCCCAGTTCCGGAGGGCCAATATGCGATACATTTTGTGGACCGCAGAAGCATTACGCGGTCGCAGATCTGCATCGGGGCTTCATTTTTTCTAATTTTTGAACCTGACCCCATTCTTATAAAACAGTCTTAGGGATCATTTTAGAAGGTTCAAACTTATATTTTAGAGAGAGGAAGATGGTCTAGAGTGAGAAAAGGAATTTCTAAGTCACTTGTTCATCAATCTTTGCTCAAGCCTTGAAGAATTCTGTAGGGTAACTCACATGGTCTTCAACCAAAAGGTAAGGTTCTAGCCCTAGCCTTTAATTTCGAGATTTGACTAAAAATAGGTAATAAGCCAAGCAGTTCTTGGATGTGGGAGTTGTTCATTATGCATGCATGTACTATGTAGGGTTGTGGGAAGATTGTTGAGCTCAATTGGGTAGATTTTGGGCAGTGAAATAGAGGAATCCACCATAGGAGGACCTTGAGATCATAATGGCCACCTAGTGTTTGATAAAATGCTCAAATGAGCTAGAATCATGAACTCCTTCCTAATTCGTGTTCAATGTTGTTGTGTCTCTAAATAGATCAAAGTTGCTAGGATTCCGGAACTGTGTAGTGAATTAAGGTAAGCTCAAAGAGAGGTATGTTGGCTAAACTCCTCTTTTAGAATTGAACCCCACAATATCCTTGTAAGTCCCGTGATGCTCATTATAAACTAATTATTCCAAATAAGCCTTGTGTCAAAATAAATATGCGTTCATTATGTATTCCAAAGATTCTCGTTATGTTGAGTTACTGTTTGAGAATGTGGTTTAAGTATGGGTTGTGCGTTATTATGTTATTATTTAAAAATGTGATTCTAATGAAAGCTATCATGTCAAAATGTGTAAGAAATCACATGTGCCTAAGACCCTAAATTGATGTGTTTAAAGTATTAATTTGAAAGGCCTTGTTGTTGATTATCTATGATGATATTTAAAAGTGAAAGAAGAGAATATGAAATATATGATGTGTGGCCAATGTGCCAAGGATGATATTGCACATGGCCATTGGTGCCAATGAAATGAATGATATGCAAAAGATTACAAAGTAAGTGGTAAATCCTTTTAATAGTAAATGCTTTGGGAGTATCGATTAGCCACCTAGGAAGGGTAGGTCGAAATAACCTAACCCCAAAACTACACGTGTCGGTGTAGGAGTGATTGAGGGGTAAATCCCTGTGTTAATGTGGTGAGATTATTTCCCCTTGTATGGGATGAGATTGATGTGTTGAGTTATTTCCCCTTGTATGGGATGAGATTATTGCTAGCGAGATGTGATTTGATGTCGACCCACACAACATTGTGGCGAGACGACTTAGCTGATCGGGCTGAGATCGCACGCCATGCCGCGCACATGGTGGTATTGTGAGTGGATGTCTCGGGGTGAGACGGCTTAGCCGGTCAGGCTGAGATTGGACTCTGTGCTAAAATACGATGGTGTATCGGTGCTAAAAATCTCCCAACTTAAAAAGAATAGAACTTACTTGAAATTTGCCTTTCCCCTAACTTGATACCTGGATATTATTTGATTCTCTTATTGATTTCCTGTTTCCTTCTTTGTTTGCTGTTACTCGTTCTATTGAGAGGGTGTATAGTTTTACATACTAGTACTATTCCATATGTACTAACGTCCCTTTTGCTGGGGGAGCTGCATCTTTAATGGATGCAGGTGGTTCTATAGCAGGTGGTATTGATCAGTGATAGAATCACACCCTATCCTCACCTGACTTGGTGAGCCCCACTTCATTTCGGGGTCCTATATCTCTTGTCCTTTGTACATAGTATTTGAGGTATAGCTGGGGCCTTATCGCCGGCACGGTCATATCACTCTTTTATTTCCGTTAGAGGTTCCGTAGACATAGTGTGGGTTGTATCTTATTTTGGGAAGGTTGAACTAAACTTGTTGTAATTGTATCATCTGTCCCACTTTAACTACGAATGTATAGTGTACTGTTTTGGGGACTTGTTAATGACGTAACTAATGGAAATGAACTGGTGTTATTCACATGACCTCTTAATGTTTAATTAATGATATAAATGTATCTTCTCTTTATTCATGGGCGAGTTGGGTAGAATGTATTGTACATGCTTGCTCGGCTGGGGTATCTCGGTTGAGCGCTGGTCGCGCTCCCCATGGTCTGGGTGTGACAGTTTGAAAGTTGAAGGTTTGGAATGTTCATAAGTTTGATCAAGAGTTGACTTTGATGATATCGGATTTGAATTGATATTTCGGGAGTTGGAATAGGTTCGTTATGTCATTTGGAACTTTTGTGCATAATTTGAGGTCATTCTGAGTTGATTTGGTATTGTTTGGCACGGGTTTTAGAAGTTCAAAAGTTCATTAAGTTGGATTTGAGGTGCGATTCATGGTTTTGATGTTGTTATGTGTGATGTTAGGTCTCGAGTAGGTCTGTGTTATGTTTTGGGACTTGTTGGTATGTTCGGACGGGGTCCCGAAGGGTTTGGGTGAGTTTCAGACGTGGTTCAGATCATTTCAGATGGTTTTTGCATTGCTGGTTGCTGATGTGTCTGCAGAGCATCTCGATCGCGAATCAGTGAACGCGATCGTGTAGAGGAATTCTGGAGCTAGGTATCTTCTTCTTCGCGTTCGCGAATATTTGACCGCGTTGTAGAGAGGTGATCAGGCACGACATGGTGCGGTTGCAGATTTTCGAGGACATGGCCCTTGATAGAAAGTTGTGGAGGTCGAGCATTAGGGCTGTAGGTTAGGAGATAGGAGGCTAGTATGATAGTGTTTTGTTTTAGGCTGCTAGTGGCTCGAGTTGTGTCCTTAATACTTCATTAAGGTTGTAGGTTAGGCTGTGTATGTTTAGTGCCCCTTGTTGTGTCCATATTATTCCCTTGCGTCTGTAGTACTGTGCCTTTGTTACTGCTTAGTGTTATTACTTTTCTCTTTATTTTCTAGTTATTGCGTTTTTGGTGTTATCTTTCTGCATTCCTTTGCTGTTACTGATACACTGTCTCTTTCCTTCTTCTTGTGCCGAGGGTCTATCAGAAATAACCTCTCTACTCCTCCGGAGTAGTGGTAAGGTCTACGTAAACACAACACTCCCCAAACCCTACTTGTGGGATCTCGCTGGGTTGTTGTTGGCATAGGTTGCTGGAGCTTGAGCATCGCGTTCGCGCAAGTGGCTTCGCATTTGCACAGTGTAGAGCTAGGCTGGGCAGGTCTTCATGATTTCTTCATCGCATTCGCGCTGGAGCTTTCGCGTTCGTGTTGGTCTGTGCAGATGTTCATCGTGATCGTGAGCATGAGGCCACGTTCGCGTAGAGATTCTTCGAGGCTGAGCATTTTTGTGCTTCGCGATAGCGAAGCTAGTCCCGCGATCACGAAGAGTATACCCGGGCATTGTTTATAAGGTATTCTATTTCAAAGGTTTTGGTCAGTTTATCATATTATGAGTTATGGAGCTCGGATTTGGGTGATTTTAGAGGCAATTTTTACCACATGGATTGGGGTAAGTATTTTCTACTCGGTTTTGATTATATTTCATGAATCTATCTTCGATTTTGGCATTTGGAATATGATTTTTAAAGAGAAATTGGGGGGTTTTGTCTAAACTTTCCTAAAGTGAATTTTTGAGTTTTGAACATCGATTTGGAGTCGGATTTGAGTGAAATTAGTATGGTTGGACTCATAATTGAATGGGTTTTCGGATTTTGTGAGTTTTGTCAGGTTCCAAGGTGTGGACTCAGGTTTGACTTTTTGGTTGACTTTGAGTAAATGTCTAAAGATTCGACCTTTATCATTTAGGTTTGCTTCCTATGATATTATTTGATAATGTTTAGTTGCTTTTGGCTAGTTTCGAGCCATTCAGAGGGCGATTTGGGCAGGATGGCGCTTCTAGTGTATAGATTTGGCTTGTTTGAGGTAAGTGTCTTGCTTAACTTTGTTGGGGGGTGACGCATATATGAGGTGACGATCGTATATGGATGTGCCAGGGTTAATCATGCTTGGGGTAGATTATACGATTATTTGTGCCTTGTAGGATTATGTGATCTTCTTTCTTCATGTTTTTTACATGATTTCTAAGTTAATATGAATATGAAGTTAAATGCTAGAAACCATGATTTAGCTTATTATAACTTGATTAAAATTTGATGGACATTTTGTGAAACTATTAATGTGCTCAATTCGGTCATCACTATACTTAATCACAAATATATCGCTACGACTGTTATTCTAGAGATATTGGATTCTATACTTGAGTTGAAGATCATTTTTGAGATTTGTTGAGATACTTGAACAATAAGGTTCTTGAGGTTTGTTGAATTTTTATTGGCTTGAAAGTTGTGATTGATGTTCATTTGGAATAGTCGCTTAATCACTCTCCTTGATGCTATTCATGCTTCCTACCTTACTTGTTATTGATATACATGTACTTGGTGAGGAAGAATGTAAATCATGAAGGGTGATGCCGTGCCATTGCATATATATTACCATGTGAGGAAGAGTGTAAAACACAAAGGGTGATGCCGTGCCATGTGAGTAAAGCACGAAGGGTGATGCCATGCCGTTTCATTTATATAATCATGAGAGGACGAGAGTAAAAGCATGGAGGATGATGCCGTGTCATTTCATTTAAATTATCATGAGAGGATGAGAGTAAAAGCATGAAGGGTGATGCCGTGCCATTATTTTTATATTATCATGTGTTCATGGCACGAAGGGTATTTCCATGCAGGCGAGGATGAGAGACATGCGAATATATTGTGATATATTTTCTTTATGTATACATTCATGCCTTTATCTTGAGTTGTTACTTTTGCACCTCTGTTCTCTATGTGACTTGTCGTTGTTGTTCTGTCTTTGTCCTCTACCTCAATTGTTATTGTATTATCCATGCCTTCTATCTTTTTAACTTGTAAATATCATGCTTTCCTTATTGTTTGTCATATCTATATCTATACCGTTTCTCATTTGTTTCACTTTCGTATAAGCGTGCTACCATGTTAGTTATTCATGCTATCTATTTGTTTACCTTACAAAGATCATGCTTTCCCTCTTGTTTGTTGTATCTACATCTAAGCCTTCTACCATGTTAGTTAGTGAAATTTATGTTCTTCTATCTTAGTTGCTATCATTACTTCTATGCGTCCTACATAGTCTGTTACCGTTGTCCATATGCACTGCCTTGTTCGTCATTACTACCTGTGTATCTCCCACTTTGTTGTTATTGTTATTGGTATTTCTTTCACTTGGTTGGTACTGTTATACGTATGCTCAGTAAGGATGAGATAAATGCACGAAGAGTGTTGCCGTGCCATTTGATTTGATATCTTGAGTTCATTTCTCACACTATGAAAGCTCTGGATTTACTGTCGTGGTATGATGGTGTCACGACCCGAAATCCAACTTGTCATGATGGCACCTAACCCCAACTGCTAGGTAAGCCAATTGGCAACAATCTAATTTTAATGAGATAAACTAAGAGAAGATAACTGATGAAATAACTGCTTTTATACAAAATCCCAAGGATTGGTAGTACAAATCATGAGCATCTAAGATTTAGAGTTTACAAAGCTGGTATGAAATAAATACATCATCTGTTAGAAATGTACATAAACAGATTTTTATAAATCTAAAGCTACCATGAACAAGAGGCAGCTACAACCGGAATGCAGGTACGTCTTCAAAGCCAGCTCCCGCCATACACAACAACACCAACTCCAAAATCTGCACGTAAGGTGCAGAAGTGTAGTATGAGTACAACCGACCCCATGTACTCAATAAGTAACAAACCTAACCTTAGGTTGAAAGAAGTTACGAGCTTGGACAGTCCTACACCAACAACTAAGAACAACTCATAACAATAAAATGAAACCAGTACAAGTAATACTCAAAGATATGATGCTCATCTCGTTCATAGTTACGGAAAATAGGCATGCTTCTCAGATATAACAGTAAAGACCCAAATCTTTCACCGAAATCACCAAAATATGAGTATGTTAGAAAACTACGATTTTTCCCAAAACCTTTCAACAACAGATAACATGTTTCATTATCAGATAGCATGAGGAAAGTACATCTCTATGCCTACATGTCAAGGTGCATGTGATGTCATGACTGTCACAATACCGTACACCATGAGGAAATGCATCTCTATGCCTACATGCCAAGTATGCATGTCAAATGTAATGCACCACAGTGACAAACTCATGTGCTCATGCTCTCAGAGTATTCGACCTCACTCAGCATGCTCAATCACTCAGCACCTCCCAATCACTCAACACTCTCAATCACTCAAAACTCTCACTCAGCACTCGCACTCAGTAGGTATCTGCGCTCACTGCTAGTATGTCAGACTCCGGAGGGGCAGATCCTGCCCAAGCGCTAATATAAAGCTAATCTGGCCTACTGCGACATGCAACCCGATCCCATAATAATAAAGCCTATCAGGCCTACTGCGGCATGCAGCCCGATCCATATAATAATAATATATATAAAAGCAATATGGTCTGCTGCAGCGTGAAACCCGATTCCATAATCATCCATCACAATTAGGCCCTCGGCCTCACTCAATCATCGATCTCGCTAGTCTCTCGGGCTCACAAATCACATGCCAATCAGCCCAACAATGATAACATGATATGACATCAAATGATAACAGAGACTCAGATATGATATACAAATGAATGAATATGACTGAGTATGTAATTACAATTCAAGCAAGTAACTCAACAACAGAAATGACCTCAGTGGGTCCCAACAGAGTAAGTATATGGCCTAAACATGATTTCTAACATGGATCACAACTCAATTACTCTAACACATAGAAATTTCATGGCTAGAAACAAGATAGATAACTACACAGTACCACGGAATCAACTGAGTCATAATTCACACGGTGCATGCCCACATGCCCGTCACCTAGCATGTGCGTCACCTCAACATTAAACACATACCACGTATATTTAGCGGTTCATACCCTTAGCACCAAGTTTAGAAGTGTTACTTATCTCGAACAAGCCAAATCCAATATCGATCAAGCCAAACAATACTCTAGAAATGCCATCCCGCGTGTACCGACCTCCTAACGGCTCGAAACTAGCCAAAAGCAACTTAAGAACATCAAATAATGCCAAACGAAACAAACCCAATCAATAGAGGTTGAATCTTTATTCAAAAGCCCCAAAGTCAACCAAAAATTTAAACCTGGACCCGCACCTCGGAACCCGACAAAACTCACAAAATCCGATAATCCATTCAATTACGAGTCCAACAATACTAGTTTTACTCAAATCCGACTCCGAATCGATGATCAAAACTCAAAAATTTCACTTTATGAAATTTTAGACAAAAACTCTCAATTTCTCTTTAAAATTCGTAATCCAAATGACAAAATCGAAGATAAATTCACGGAATATAATCAAAACCGAGTATTGAACACTTACCCCAATCCATGTGGTTAAAATTGCCTCCAAAATTGCCCAAATCCGAGTTTCCCAACTCAAAATATGCTAAAATGAACAAAACCCTCGATTTATAACTTCTGCCCATCTATTTTCGCATTTGCGAACAAATTCCCACTTCTGCGAAGATGCGCTTATGTGAACACATCCTTCGCTTCTGAACACATCCAAACTCAGCCGTGCGGCCCAACCGTGAAGGTCGCACGTGCGGCCCAACCTTCGCTTCTGTGAACACATCCAAACTCAGCCGCCACCGCTTCTGCAATCATCTCTCCGCTTCTGCAGTCGCGCTTCTACGCATATAGAACTGCACCTGTGGTCGCGCAGATGCGCTTATGCACCCGCACCTGTGACCTTCACGCCCAGCCTGCCACTTCCACCTTTGCGATAGATACTCTGCACATGCGGGATTGCATCTACGACCAGTTTTCCACAGATATGGACACACCAGAACCAACAGCCTCAACCAATGCCACAAAGCCTAAAATGATCTGAAATAAAGCCGAAACACACCCGGGCCCCTCGGGACCCCGTCCGAGCATACCAACAAGTCCCATAACATAACACGAACCTACTTTAGGCCTCAAATCTCGTATAACAACATAAAAATCATGAATCGCACCTCAAATCGAACCTGGGATACTTTTGAACTATCAACTTTCAAAACTCATGCTGAACCATATCAAATCAACCTGGAATGACCTCAAATTTCGCACACTAGTCCCAAATGACATAACGAAGCTATTCCAATCTCCGGAACCACAATCCGAACCCAATATAATCAAAGTCAACTCTCAGTCAAACTTATGAATATTCCAAACCTTCAAATTTCCAACTTTCGCCAAATAGTGTCGAAACCTTCTAGAAATATCCAAATACAAATCCGGGAATGCTCCCAAGTCCAAAATCACCATACAGACCTATCAGAACCATCAAAACTATGATCCGAGGTCAAATACTAAAAAGTCAAACTTGGTCAACTCTTTCAACTTAAAGCTTGAAACATGAAATTCATTCTTCCAAACTAATTCTGAAACACCTACAACTGATGATACACACAAGTCATGATACATCATACAAAGCTAATCAATACTTCAAATAGCTGAACAGAATGCAAATGCTCAAAATGACCGGTCGGATCGTTACAGATGGTCATCGCTTTAAGGAAAGAATTGGTTGTGATATTGAGAAATATTGATCGTAATTTCTTCTAGTAATCATTTATTGCTTCTCATATTCGTTCTTGTACTCTTCTCTATTATGTTTTAGTACTGTTCCTATTGCTTTTCTACTGCACATGTTATATCAGTGTGTATCTTTTATCTAAAAAGCTTCATCACTACTTCACCGAGGTTAGTCAAAATACTTACTGGGTACATGAGGTCGGTTGTACTCATACTACACTTCTGCTCCTTGCGTGCAGATATTGGAGTTGATGCCAATGTGCATGGCGGGAGCTGGCATTGAAGATGTACCCGCCGTCCGAACATGACTACCATTTGTTCTTGGTGGTTTTAGATTTGAGTTCTGTTTATGTATAATTCAAACAGATATTGTATTTATTCATCCTATCATTTTTGTAAATCAAAATCTGTAAGGCCCCGTAAAATTTTGCAAAAGAAAATAATATTTCGTGGTGCCGAATTGGTTTTATGCGGCTCGCCGCGGCTCGGAGTTTTTGGGTTGAGCAATGCACCGGAAAGTAGAGGAAAATTTTTGGCAGAAAAACGCGTTTATGCGGTCCATTATGCGACCGCATAATCACTCTGCGAGCCGCATAATGGCCGCAGAAGTGAGGCAGGAGAGAGCTAGATTGAAGGCAATTATGCAGTCGAGTATGCGACCGCATAACTGTTATGTGGTCATTATGCAACTGCAGAACAGTTATGCAGATCGCATAGTGACCGCATACATATACAATATTTTTGGCTATTTTATAACCAATTATGCGATCGATATGCGGTCCGCATAGCGGTTATGTGGTATTATAAGTAATTTGAGATAATTCTTAATTATGTGGATAATTGATTAATGGTGAAAATAATTATGGTATTAAATTGGATTAAGTGGATAAAGATTTCGTTTGTGTGGGCTGCCACATGGCACTAAACTAGGCCAAGGTGGCACAAAAGTGCATGATGAGTCATGACACATGAGTGCCTTGATAACACGTAAAGGTCTTCTTGGATAATTACATTTGCTTTGTCTCTTTATTTGGTAATGTAAGAGAAGTTATTTTCTTGGTCTCTTTATTTAGAAAATAAGAGAAGTTATGGCATACCTAGAATTGGACTAGCAACGTATGCTAAGCTTGCTAAGACAATTGAAACCTCAAAAGATAAGAGAGCACGGTGCAATCTTTCTTAAAATTATCATACAAATTTCCCCTACTTCGATCCGTCGTTATGTGTTTCATCGCAAAAGACGGTGTTAAAGGGATTGTCAAAAGAATCGGTTCAGGTATGTTAAGGATATCTCTTTTTTCTTTTTGGCATGATCCATACGATACAAACAAAATGAGTAAACGCACAATTTTCATAAATGACACTATTCATAGAAGTATTAGGGGTGTCTATATTATTGATTCCCCATGTGAATTATTATTATATTTTCTGTTCATGTCATATGTATAAGTTTATTCCCTCATGCTTTACTCCGGTTCATTTACCTATGATGGAATGATACGAAAGATACGTTATGTTGGTACTCGATTGAGTAAGGTACCGGGTGCCCGTCGCGGCCCATCGGTTTGGGTCGTGACAAGTCCCGTGGAGAAGGGAGCACTCCGGTGAGGTGGGGTGAGTTTGCCAATGCCTTCATTGATTATTTCTTGCCTACCGAGACTAAGGCAGCCTGTGCTGCTGAGTTTGAGAACCTGATACAAGGTAGCCTGAGTATGTGGGATTACCATATGAGGTTCGCGTACCTGTCTAAGTATGCTATTTACATGTTGCTCACTATGGAGGCTAGAGTGCACTGCTTTGTGCTAAGACTTAGTCCCTTGGTAATTAATGAAGCTGCTACAGCTGCCTTGAATTATGATATGAACTATGGAAAGATGGTGGCATTCACTAAAGCCACAGAGACCCGCAAATTAAGGAACATAATGGAACAAGAGGGTAGTAATAAGGCCCGGTTTGCGGGCAACTTTGGTGGTTCTTCTGGTGGTGGCAAATCAATATTTAGGGGAGGGTCGTCAGGGCCATCCCAGTCCTTTGCTTAGTCTCCGGCTAGTGCACTGCCATCAGGGCCCAGTCAGCAGCAGCAGTGGAGCCATTTCAGGCCCAATCAGGGCAACAAGGACTCATATCAGCAGGGTCGTCATGGTGGTAGATTCCAGCAGCACAGGAGGCCCCCATGCCCTCGTTATGGAAAGATGCACCTAGGAATATGCTACATGGACTTACCTATATGCTACGGATGCGGATTGAGGGGTCACATTCAGAGGGATTGTCGTTCGTCCCGCCAGGGTACGGGCAGGGGCATGGCATAACCAGCCAGTTCTGCAGCTACTACATCCACAACACCTCCTCCAGCTCGAGGCACTCAAACACCCGCAGGGCGTGGTGCAGCTAGGGGTGGAGCACAGAGTTCGGGAGGATCCGACCGTTTCTATGCCATGAGGGGTCGCTAGAATTCAGAGGCTTCTCTACATGTTGTCACAGGTATATTGACTATCCAATATCATGATGTATATGCTCTTATTGATCCCGGTTCCACTTTGTCATATGTCACACCTTATGTTGCTATGGAATTTAGGAAAGAACCAGAATAACTTTATGAGTCGTTCTGTGTATCTACTCCGGTTGGTGAGTCTATTTTGGCCGCGCGGGTTTATAGGAATTGTGTTATCACGTTGCATGGTCGGGACACCGTGGCCGATCTTATTGAATTGAGAATGGTCGATTTTAATGTGATAATGGGGATGGATTGGCTTTATTCTTGTTTTGGCAAGCTTCATTGTCGAACTAGGACTGTTAGGTTCGAATTTCCAAATGAGCCAATTATTGAGTGGAAAGGTGATGATGTAGTGCCGAAGGGTAAGTTTATTTCTTACCTTAAGGCCACAAAGATGATCAACAAGGGATGTATTTACCATTTGGTCCGGGTTACGGACACCGATGCTGAGGCACCTACACTTGAGTCCGTGCCTGTTGTGAATGAATTTCCGGGAGTCTTTCCGGATGAACTCCCTGGGATCCCACCAGACAGGGAGATTGATTTTGGGATTGATGTGATGCCAGACACGTATCCTATATATATTCCACCCTATAGTATGGCACCGACAGAATTGAAGGAGCTAAAGGAGTAATTGAGAGATTTGTTAGAAAAGGGTGTTATCCGGCCAAGTGTGTCACCTTGGGGCGTACCGGTCCTTTTTGTAAGAAAGAAAGATGGGTCACTAAGAATGTGTATTGACTATCAGTAGCTTAATAAGGTCACAATCAAGAATAAGTACCCACTGCCAAGGATAGATGACTTTTTTGATCAATTGCAAGGTGCCAGGTACTTCTCCAAGATTGATTTAAGATTCGGGTATCACCAATTGAAGATCAGGGAGCGGGATATTCCGAAAACAGCTTTTAGGACCCGGTATGGGCATTTTGAGTTTCTAGTAATGTCTTTTGGGCTAACAAATGCCCTAGCGGCCTTCATGGATCTTATGAATCGCGTTTTTAAGCCATTCATCGACTCTTTTGTGATAGTGTTTATTGACGATATTCTTGTATATTCACGAAGTCGAGAAGACCATGCCAATCATCTCAGGGTAGTTCTGCAAACCCTACATCATCACCAGTTGTATTCAAAGTTTTCAAAGTGTAAATTTTGGCTTGAATCGGTCATATTCTTGGGTCATGTAGTCTCTAATGAAGGAATTAAGGCTGATCCTCAAAAAATTTCAGCTATGAAGAATTGGCCAAGGCCTACAACTCCAACAGAGATTCGCAGTTTCTTAGGCTTAGTCGGATATTACAGAAAGTTTTTGGAGGGTTTTTCTACTCTTGCCTCCCCATTAACTAAATTGACGCAGAAGGCAATTAAGTTCCAATGGTCAGATGCTTGTGAAAAGAGTTTCCAGGAGTTGAAAGCAAGATTGACTACGGCACCGATGTTGACTCTACTAGAGGGTATAGATGAATTTTTGGTATATTGTGATGCTTCAAGAATCGGGCTTGGGTGTGTATAAATGCAACATGGGAAGGTGATGGCTTATGCTCCTAGGAAACTCAAGAATCATGAAAAGAACTATCCAACACATGATTTAAAACTTGCAGCGGTGGTATTTGCATTGAAAATTTGGCATCATTATTTATATGGGGTCCATGTGGATATATTCATGGACTATAAGAGCCTTCAATATATTTTCAATCAGAAGGAATTGAATTTGAGGCAGAGAAGATGGCTTGAATTACTCAAGGATTATGACATTGATATTTTATACCATCTGGAGAAAGCTAATGTTGTGGCAGATTCTCTTAGCCGAAAATCTATGGGTAGTTTAGCACACTTAGAGGCATATCAAAGGCCATTGGCCACGGAAGTTCATCGATTGGCTAGTTTGGGAGTTCTTCTTACGGACTCTAGTGAAGGAGGGGTAATTGTGCAAAATAGGGCTGAATTATCGCTTGTTGTCAAAGTCAAAGAGAAGCAATACAACGATCCATTGTTGGTACAATTGAAAAAGGGAATTCATAAAAATAAGACCATGGCCTTTTCTCTTGGCATGGATGATGGTACACTAAGGTACCAAGGGCGACTATGTGTTCCAAATGTCCGTGAAAGAATTATGACTGAAGCTCACACTTCTAGGTATTCCGTGCACCCAGGTTCTACGAAAATGTATCATGATCTTAAGGAAGTCTATTGGTGGAATGATATGAAGAGGAATGTAGCGGAATTTGTGGTGAAGTGTACAAATTGTCAGGAAGTGAAGGCCGAACACCGAAGGCCCGATGGGTTGGCACAAAACATAGAAATTCCAATGTGGAAGTGGAAAATGATTAATATGGACTTTGTGGTAGGATTACCGTGCACTCCGCGCAAGTTTGACTCAATTTGGGTGATTGTGGATCGACTCACGAAGTCAACACACTTGTTGCTGGTTAAGTCTACCGACACAGCGGAGCAATATGCTCACTTGTATATCAAAAAAATAGTCAGGTTGCATGGCACCCCGATTTCCATCATATCTGATCGGGGAACACAATTCACTGCTAACTTTTGGAATAAATTCCAGCAAGGTTTGCGTACTCAGGTGAATCTTAGTACAGACTTTCACCCGCAGACTGACGGGCAGGCAGAGCGGACTATTCAGACGCTTGAGGATATGTTGCGTGCTTGTGTTCTAGTCTTCAAAGGTAGCTGGGATGATCATTTACCACTCATAGAATTTGCATACAACAATAGCTATCATGCTAGCATTCAAATGGAACCGTTCGAGGCTTTATATGGTAGGAGATGTAGGTCTCCCATTGGGTGGTTCAAAATTGGGGAAGCAGAGTTGATAGGGCCAGACCTTATACATCAGGCTATGGAAAAAGTTAAAATTATTAAGGAGCGGTTGAAGACTGCTCAAAGTCGTCAGAAGTCCTATTCAGATATTCGTCGTAGAGATTTGGAGTTCAAAGAAGATGATTGGGTATTCTTGAAAGTTTCCCCCATGAAAGGTGTAATGCGATTTGGTAAGAAAGGGAATTTGAGTCCGAGGTATGTCGGACCGTACAAAATCATTCAGAGGATCGGTGAGGTGGCGTACAAGCTTGAGCTACCACATGAGATGTCATTAGTACACCGGTGTTTTATGTGTCTATGTTGAAGAAAGTAGTTGGAGATCCGACACTCATTGTTCTGGTTGAGACTATTGAGGTAAATGAGAAATTGACTTACGAAGAGATTCCGATTTCTATTATTGATCGGCAAGTCCGAAAATTGAGAAATAAAGAAATTGCCTCCGTGAAAGTGTTATGGCGAATCCAACAGGCTGAAGAGGCTACTTGGGAGGCCGCGGAAGAAATGAAGAAAAAGTATCCTTATTTTTTTGAATGACCATGTATTTATAAAGTTATGATCTAGGAAAATTATAAGACTTACATTCTATGAATTTTGTATCATTTGAACAATTGGCGTTAAGGGTGTTCCTTTCTGGAAATATATTGCTTATGAGGCCACAGTTGGTGTTGTTTTGTATTATGTTACGTCGTTGGATTATGTATATGTTGGTAGGATGTGTTTCTGGGGCTCTCTGACAAGTGGATAGGCCTAGTTACAAAGGAAACTCTGGTGAAATTTTTGGAAATTTAGGGAGTTAGTCAAATTTGGGGCTGCTAGTGTGTGGTATGAAAACTGAGTTGCATAAGATGCTAATAAGAGATTTCTACCCTCATTCGAAGACGAATGATCCTAAGTATCATGTAAGGCCCCGTAAAATTTTGCAAAAGAAAATAATGTTTCATGGTGCCGAATTGGTTTTACGTGTTGTGTATTATAGAAATGTTTCCGCCTTTGCGATAGATACTCTGCACCTGCGGGATTGCATCTACGACTAGTTTTCCACAGATACGGACACACCAGAACCAACAGCCTCAGCCAATGCCACAAAGCCCAAAATAATCTGAAACCAATCCGAAACACACCCGGGTCCCTCAGGACCCCGTCCGAGCATACCAACAAGTTCCATAACATAACACGGACCTACTTGAGGCCTCAAATCATGCATAACAACATAAAAATCATGAATCGCACCTCAAATCGAACCTGAAAATGTTTTGAACTATCAACTTTCAAAACTCATGCCAAACCATATCAAATCAACCTGGAATGACCTCAAATTTTGCACACTAGTTCCAAATGACATAACGAAGCTATTCCAATCTCCAGAACCACAATACAGACCCTATATAATCAAAGTCAACTCTCAGTCAAACTTACGAACATTCCAAACCTTCAAAATTTCCCACTTTCTTCAAATAGTGTCGAAACCTTCTAATCCAAATACAAATCCGGGCATGCTCCCAAGTCCAAAATCACCATACAGACCTATCGGAACCATCAACACTCTGATCCGAGATCAAATACTAAAACGTCAAACTTGGTCAACTCTTCCAACTTAAAGCTTGAAACATAAAATTCATTATTCCAAACTAAATCTGAAACACCTGAAAACCATAACTAATAATACACACAAGTCATAATACATCATACGAAGCTAATCAAGACTTCAAATAGCTGAACGGAATGCAAATGCTCAAAATGACCGATCGGATCGTTACAGATGGTCATCGTTTTAAGGAAAGAATTGGTTGTGATATTGATAAATATTAACCTTAATTTCTTCTAGTAATCATATACTGCTTTGCATATTTGTTATTGTACTCTTCTCTATTATGTTTTGGTATTGTTCCTATTGCTATTCTACTACACAGGTTATATCAGTGAGTATCTTTTATCTAAAAAGCCTCGTCACTACTTCACCGAGGTTAGTCAAGATATTTACTGGGTACATGAGGTCGGTTGTACTCATACTATACTTCTGCGTCTTGCATCTGCAGATATTGGAGTTGATGCTGATGTGCATGGCGAGAGCTGGCATTGAAGATGTACCCGCCGTCCGAACATGACTACCATTTGTTCTTGGTGGTTTTAGATTTGAGTTCTGTTTATGTATAATTCAAATAGATATTGTATTTATTCATCCTATCATTTTTGTAAATCAAAATCTGTAAGGCCCCGTAAAATTTTGCAAAAGAAAATAATGTTTCGTGGTGCCGAATTGGTTTTACGCGGCTCGCCGTGGCTCGGACTTTTTGGGTTGAGCAATGCACCGGAAAGTAAAGGAAATATTTTGGCAGAAAAGCGCGTTTATGCGGTCCATTATGCGACCGCATAATCACTCTGCGAGCCGCATAATGGCCGTAGAAGTAAGGCAGGAGAGGGCCAAATTGAAGGCAATTCTGCGGTCGACTATGCGGCCGCATAACTGTTATGCGGTCATTATGCGACCGTAGAAAAGTTATGTGGACCGCATAGTGACCGCATACACAGACAATTCTTTTGGCTATTTTGTAACCAATTATGCGATCGATATGCGGTCCGCATATCGATTATGCGATCGCAGACCTTGTTTCAGAGCTCTATTTTTGGATTTTTAAAACCCAGCCCTATTTCGTTAAATACACTCTTTAGGACATTTTTGAGCTATAATCTGACATTTTAGAGTGAGAGAGAGTGCCATAGAGTGAGAAGGTATTCTTCAATAATTGTTCTTCAATTCTTGGCCAAGTTTTGGAAGATTAAGAAGAGAAACTCACTAGGTCTTCATCCTAGAGGTAAGATTCTACACCCTAACCCCTAATTTCGAAACTAATCTGAAAATGGGTAATTAGCAAGATAATTGTTGGGCATGAGAGTTGTTTATTTTACATGCATACGATATCAAGGGGTGTAGGAAGATTGTTGAACTAAGCATGGTAACGATTGAGTTGTAGGATGATGGAATTCTCCATAAAAGGACCTTGAAACCTAATGCACACCTAGTGTTTGGTAAAATGCTCAAATGAGCTAGAACTATGATCATCTTCCTAATTTTGATTCAATTTATTATATTTTTACAATAGATTGCAGTCGCTAAGAATTCCGAAACATTTAGAGTGTAAGGAAGCTTAAGTGACGTATGTTGGCTAAACTCTTCTCTTAGAATTGGATCCCACGATATTCATTTGAATTATGTAAGTCCCGAGTTGATCATTATAAAATTTGCTGTTTCGAGTAAGATTGGGTAGAAAGATATATGTTCAACAAGTATTCCAAATTCTTTATTTATGTTATGTTATCAATTGAGGATGTGTTAAAAATGTGGGCGGTGCACTAGAAATGTTCGACTTCAAGTTAAATTCAAACGAAGGCTGTTATGCCAAATTTTGTGAAGAATCTCTATGTGCCTTAGACTCTTAATTGCTCACATGTGTACTACATGCCTTGATTTAAATTGTTGTTGTTGTTGATGATGATGTTGATGTTAGAAAGTGAAAAGGTGAGCATAAAATACTAAATATGGCCAATGTGCCAAGAATGATCTTATAGTAATGGCCATTAGTGCCAATGAAATGAAAAGATGTGAAAGTAATATGAAATGCAATGATTGATATAAAAAGGTTGATGTCTCTAATAAGACAACCTAGCCGGTCGGGTCGTGATCGAACACCATGCCGCACATATGGTGGTGATTGTGCTGGAAATCGTAATTTAAATTGTGATTGTGGTCGATGTCCCTAATTGATAGCCTAGCTGATCGGGTCGTGATCGACTCCGTGTTAAAGACGGTGGTATTGATATTGAGAGTAATTGTGGTTGGTGTCTCCAATGAGATAGCCTAGCCAATCGGGTCATGATCGGACTCCGTACTAAGAATACGGTGGTACTAGTATTGTGAATAATGGTATTGTGGACAATGGTATATCGATACTAAAAATCTCCCAATGTGAGATATGGAAATTAATTTGAAAACTATCTTGATCCTAAATTAAGGTGTGATGTTGATTAAGGCTTTCATTGATATTATGATAATCTTGTTTGTATTATTTGTCATTCTATTGAGAGGGTGTTTAGTTATACATACTAGTGCTATTCGACGGTACTAACGTCCCTTTTGCCGGGGGGCACTGCATCTTTAAATGGATGCAGGTGGTTCCACAACAAGAGATATTGATCAGTGATAGAAGTACACCTTCTTCTCAGCTGACTTGTTGAGCCCCACTTCATCCCGGGGTCATAAATATTTTGTACGTTGTATATTCTGTTTGAGGTATAGCCAGGGCCTTGTCGCCGTCATTATCATTGTACTCTTCCTTATCTATAGAAGCTCCGTAGACATAGTGTGGGTTGTGTATTGGTGCTGGGAAAGACAAACTCGTTATGTTGTATTTGAATTACTATTTCCATTTCAGATTATGAAAAATGTGTGGAACGGAGACTTTAAAAAAATGAAGTAACTATTGGTAATCAATTGGTATTGTAGACATGATCATGTTTTTGTCTAATTAATAAAAATATGTATTATCTTTATTCGTGGATGAGTTTGGGTAGAATAAAATCTAACAGGCTTGCTCGGTCGGGTTCACTCGGTTGAGCACCGATCGCGCTCCTCGGTTTTGGGGCGTGACAAAATCATAGTCGTTCGTGACTTGTATTACAGTCCTTGGGAAGTTGCACAAATTTCAATTATTTCACTTATTTGCTTCATATTAATTCTAGTAGAATTATGTTAACTGTATTTGGCTTACCTAGCGGGTTGGGTTAGGTGCTATCATGACTAGGCGGATTTTGGATTGTGACAAGTTGGTATCAGAGCACCAGGTTTGTAGGTTGTATGAGTCAAGAGCAAGTGTCTAGTAGAGTCTTGCGGATCGGTATGATGACGTCCATACTTATCTTTGAGAGGCTAACAAGCATCTAGGAAACTTCCCTTCTTTCGTTCCTCATCATACGACTTTATTTTAGCTTGGCGCCTATATTGTTGATTTATTTCTATTCAATCGTATGCGAGGTTGCGCACTCAGTATCAGCTATGTGCCGACGGTTTATGATGCTGTAGATGGATTACGAAGGACTATGGATGCTTGATTGTCATTGTGATGTGCAATCTATTCTAGGAAACAGATGCAGTGATAGATCTTTCAGTCGTTCATTTGTGGTATGAAGCGGATTCTGGTATCTGGTTCGTAAGTACAGACTTGGGAAGACTGGCAGGTTGCCTAGTTATTGTGAGTATGGTGGGTTCATGGTAAGGTGTTGGTTTGAGTACAACTGGGGGGTTATCTCCTGCGTGATGAGTTTTGATATTGTGTTTCGTATGAGGTTTCCATTTAGTGAAATGCATATATTATCATTTCAAAGAATTTTGGGGAAGTTTGCTTCACTAATTCAAGGATGGGTGTGTGCTTGGCAAAGTCTCTAAAGTGTTCTACGACCAGTATTACCTGAGCTTATGAAGTATTCAGTTGATTCACAGTGTAGGATCGGGGAAGCTATGAAGATATGGTACTATGGATTACCGACGACGTGTTCTACAACTTCGAGATAAGTGGGGGAGTTTGTTATCGATGATGGAATTGTAGGATCATACGTTGTATCAGTTTTCGAGCTGAGGGATTGCTTGGTTGTTGTCACGACCCAAACCGATGGGCCATGACGAGTTCCCGAGTCCTACTTGTCGAACACCCCTAAGCATGCATATAAGATATAAACATGAATTAAGGGTAGGTCATGAATAACATCTGTCAATAAACTGCTGAATTACGTGAATAACTTACGTGAGGAAAACATGTTCAAAAGACAAATATACATATACATACGGAATACGGTAGGGCGAGCTGACAAGGCTGCTATAGACAACTATATATCCAAAACTAGAAGCCGATAAGGCCACATATTATCCAACTATACATGACTATCTACAGACCTCTAATAGAGTGTACAACCGTATGAAGGACGGGACTGAGCCCCGTTGTACCCATATCTACATACAAAAACAGCATACCAAAACTAATAACAACTCCGAATCAAGTGGAGCATACCAACTCTGGTTGATCAAGGATCTTAAAAAGGGGGACCGTCAGCCTGTCTACCTGCACTTGCGGGCATGAAACGCGGCGTCCCCAGACCAAAGAGATGTCAGTACGAATAATGTATCGAGTATGTAAGGCATGAAAATCAATACATAAAGACATAGATGAAACACGGAGTAAAGAATTCCACCTGTGAGTCTAAATAACTTTATGAATCCTGAAACATTTATAATGTCATGCACGTCCGTATAAATGTCATATCATGCATAGGTATAGGTGTACATAACATCATTAAGCCTCTGAGGGAATCCCATCATATCATCTCGGCCACTGTGGGCAAAATCATCAACATATACTAGCTGATCAGGTGGTGGTGCGTATATAACGTCGTAACTTTTTCCCATATCCCATATACATATAATATATGCATATATAACACCATATGGTCATGGGTAAATGTACATGTATAAATGAATGAAATACATAGACACCCCTAGTACTTCTATGAATAGAGTCATTTATGAAATATGTGCGTTTGCTCGTTTCGTTTGTATTGTATGAATCATGCCAAAAAAAAAAAGAAGGGGTAGCCTTAACATACCTGAACCGATTCTCTTGACAATCCCTCTAACACATGCCAATCATGAAAAACACATAACGGCGCATCGAAGTAGGGAACAATCCGTATGATATTCTTGAAAAAGATTGTACCGTGCTCTCTTAGAATCGCATCTCATGTTGCTGTAGCGTTATAAGGTTTCATATGAAGTCTTGTTGAGAATCCCATCCGTTACTAGCAAGCTTATGTATCTCACTTAATAATGTAGGAAAAGCTCTTAAAATTATGGGTTGTGGGCCCCACTTTGTATGATGACTTGGCCAACAAATTCCTCTAAATATGCTACATAATCTCATAAATCAAAGAGTCATTGTTTGGTCTTTGAGTCATCTTTCCCTTGCTGCCACGTGGGGGAGGGGGGAATCCATTAAGCTTATCAACAATTCTAATTAATTTGTTAACTTGTTAATCTCCCACTAACTAATAATTAACCAATTATCCACATAATTAAGAATTATCTCAAATTAATTAAAATACTACTCACTTTTAACACACTTTATACACCTTACTATCATGGTCATGTGGTACCTTGTATGGCACTAGTCCATAAATACCGAGTATTATAGCTCGGACCGTATTTTATCCTAAATTGACAACCTTCAACGAAACTCATTTTTTTTATTCGTTTACCCTCTAACCTTCACGGCACTTACTTATCTCCTGTTATAAATAATATAAATGCTTATAACCTCAAAAATAATCTCATTGCCAAGTCTACGTCGATTAACTTATGGCAAAACTTTAACGTACGAAATGCGGGATGTAACAATTATTTCTTTGAATAGCCATGTGTTGGTAAAGCGCGGGTTGCTCGGTGCATATTGGCTGTGTATTGAAGATCAAAGTAAGGTGAGTAGTTATCGAGATGGTTCTGATGAGTTCCAGTTCATATGTGGCATTTAAGGACTCCTGAATCTGTGAATGAATAGGGCTTGATATCAGTAGTGAATGGTGACCGGATCTACGGTATTTTTATGTCAAGAATGATTCTACCTGGCAATATTAGAGAGATGCAAGAAACAACTTCAGATTCACAAAAGGTTCCTTCAGAGCGAGCATTTCAAATCGAGTTACTTTCGGGTTGGCAGTTTGAGTGACTCGGTTGAGTTAGAGAAGATCAGTTCGGATGACTTGATTATGTGTTAATGAGTTCCGAAGAATTCACCATGGCCATGGGGCAGAGTTGATGTTTTCTACAGGTGTAGAAGATATATTGCATGTGGTGATGTTCTCCTGGATTGAGTTAAATGAAAGGTTCTCAGTTAATGAGGTGTTTAATTTGCTTGTGGTTCAAAGTTGATTATAAGATTTTTGTATTTTCACAAGTTAGCATGTTAGTGACGGTGCGCCATATGGGGTTGAAAGTTGCGAGTTCAAGGCTACGGTTTAGTTTTGAAGGGAAGGATATGAGTTCTTGATGACACAGACGATTTTGGATGTTTAAGAGAATGCTGGCACTATTTGATGTCGCCAGAGGAGAGTGCGCCTGTTGGCAGGTTCATTGTGTTTTGACTTATGGGTTTTTTTTGTAAGATGATGGAGTATGAGTGATGTATCAACCATTTGAGTAGCGGTGTTGAGATCAGATATGGAGATTCTGGTATTCATGAGGTTCAGAGACTGGATGCTCTCGCAGGCAGACTATTCCTTGATTGCGAATTGTGAAGAAATGTCGAGGATTTGATAATTGATGGTATGTGCCATGGAAAGTTTGCTATGAACTTTTGGAAGATTATTTACCTGTTTGGAAATGATCGAAATTTGGGTTGGGGATTATTTGTGAGCCTAATGAGAATGTGTATTATGTATCAGATCGAATTTGCTAGCTCTTGTGCAACTGTTACCACTTGTGTATCATTGGGCGTAATGGATGTTATTCACGCCTTGGTCTATGTTATGTGTTTCTCTCTTATGCTATGACGGGTTTTGAGGGATACATGATTATTCGATGGAAATATTGTATTTCCGTTTATGCCTTATGGCGTTATGGGCGAGATGGCCCTCGTGATGTTGATTTGCTTATAGCACCATAGTTGTGCTTGTCTTTCTTAGTATTGTTTATGACTAATCATCTTCCCACAGTTATATTTGTGCACTCTATTGTCACGCCCCGACCTCAGGGAGCACGATCAGTGCTCAACCGAGATGACCCAGCCGAGCAAGCCTGCTAGATTTTCTTCTACCCAACTCACCCATAAATAAAGAGAAGGTAAACTTCATTAATTAACACCAAGAGGGTTCATGAACAACACTAATTCCATCACCATTAGTTTTATAAAGTCTCAAAATACATACACTTTCTTAGTTGAAGTGGGATATGTAATACACATACGACATTACTATCTTGACCTTCCCAATACCAATACACAACCCACACCATGACTACGGAGACGCTAATAGAAAAAAAAAAGAGTACAATGATAGTGCCGGCAACACGGCTCTGACTATACCTCAAAACATAATACACATACAACAAAATATGCACGACCCCAAAATGAAGTGGGGCTCACCAAGCCAAATGGGAAGAGAGTGTATCGCTATCACTGGTCAATGCCCTCCACTGTGGAACCACATGCATCCATTAAAGATGCAACGCCCCCGAAAACAGGGACGTTAGTACATATCGAATAGTACTGGTATGAAACCCAAACACCTATGCAAGGACTTGGAAATACAACATGAATATGATGAATCATGGTAACAATAAAAGGATTAGTTAGCCGTTAAAGCCCTAGCAAATGTATTAAGAGATTTCAATAACATTTATAAATTATTAAGTCGGGGAACCTCTACAACTACCCTTACACAAAGTGACCCTGCCGTCTCACCCCAATGTATGCGGGTGGAGGTGCATTCACAATACCAGAAACTCTACACAAAGCGGCCCTCCCTCCTCACCCCAATGTATGCGGGTGGATGTGTATTCACAATGCCACAAACTTTACACAAAGCGGCCCTGCCGCCTCACCCCGATGTATACTGGTGGAGGTGTATTCACAATACCACAACTCCTCACAAAGCGGCCCCGCCACCTCACCCCAATGTATACAAGTTGAGGTGTATTCACAATGCCACATTTCGGATTCCCAAAACAATAATAGTTTGTACAAAAGAGTTCCTTTTCAAATCAACCATTTGGCACCTTTGGCCTTAGCAAGTGTAGGTTCATAAGGTTTCATCATATGAGAAATAAGTGTTTAGTGACATTGATTTCATACAAGATATCCTTCCCAAAAGGGGTATAACATAATAAGTCAAAAATAGAGAATCATTAACACACGAGGGTTCTAACACGTTATGCCAATCAGAAATCAAATTAACTAGTTTGAATACCTCACATCAATAGTGTTCCATATTCAAACATCACACGATGGAGTTTTGTAAGAACACAGGAATTCCAATACCAAAAAAACGAGTTTAGCCTTCATACATCGCTTTGAGCTTTCCTTAATTCACTACACAATTTCAAAAATCCTAGCAACTTCGATCTATTTAGAGACATAGCAAAATTGAACACAAATTAGGAGGGAGTTCATGGTTCCAGTTCATTTGAGTATTTTATCAAACACTAGGTGGGTATTATGAGTTCAAAGTCCTCCTATGGTGGATTCCTCCATTTCACTACCCAAAGTCTACCCAATTGAGCTCACCAATCTTCCCACAACCCTAGATAATACATGCATGCATAATAAACAACTCCCACACCCAAGAATTGCTTGTCTTATTACCTATTTTCAGAAAGATCACAAAATTGAAGGTTAGGGCTAGAATCTTACATTTTTAGTTGAAGACCTTGTGAGTTACCCATGTAAAATTTTCAAGGCTTGAGCAAAGATTGATGAACAATCACTTAGATATTCCTTTTCTCACTCTATACCACCTTCATCTCTCTAAAATATAAGTTTGAACCTCCTTAAAATGATCCCTAAGATTGTTTTATAAGAATGGGGTCGGGTTTATAAAACCAGAAAAATAAAGCCCCGATGCAGATTTGCGGTTGCATATGCGACCGCATAATGCTTCTGTGTTCCGCATAATGGCCCTCCAGAACTGGGCATTTCTGTCTCACTCTGCGACCGGTCTGCAGTCGCATAATGCGCTGCAAAACTTCCCTCCGAAAATTTTCATGTTGGGTCTGCGATGGTTTGTGTGGCCCGCGAAATGATTATGCGGCCGCATAATGGACCGCATAATGGTCCAAAAATTTACCCAGATTTTTGCCTCAGTCTGCGGTAGATCTGCGGTCCGCAGATTAGTTCTGCGACCGCATAATGGACCGCAGAAATGCCATGCACTTCCAAAAATTTTCTTTAACTCCCCAAAGCACTGTTCAACCCAAAAAGTCCGAACCGCGACAAGCAAGCTCGCCGCGAAGAATCTCTACAATCATCAACGCATAAGTCTACCTCTGCATCATGAAACCCCGGATTTTAGGTAAACTTTTACGGGGCCTTACATCTATCGTGCTTGATGTTGACGCACATGTGATCAGTGAGCCTGAGCATTATGGCTCGATGGATACCCCTACGTGGATTGGTATGATTGGATCGGGTTGTGTGCCGCAATGGTACGGTGATGAGATGTAACTTCTTATGCTTTATTCGTGTGTTTTGCTTTTACTTTATTCAAAATAATTCATAGAAAGATGTTAATATTACCACACCTGCTTAACTTGCTTAGTAGCCTTCTTATTTAATCCTCTTACTATTATCTGTCATGTATATTACTTGTTTGGTGTACATAACTGTGTTGTGTGGGGCTCCATATGGCTTTTGGTGTGACATGTCGATTGGGCTGCTTGTATTGGAGGAGATGAGGTTTCTAGACATGAGATTTGCACTATCGTATTGTGATGAGGAATCTTTGGGAGAATGATACCATATTTCTGCTCAAAATTTGGGCAATGGTCCTTGTCGGACGAGTAAGCTTCTTGACTTGTTGATCTGATGGGTGGTTATGAAATTCTGCGTGTTTCTTTCATCATCAGCAGTATACGAAGGTTTTGAACAAGGTTTTATTTGATATGAGGTTTACTTCCGGTACCAGATTTGTCTTTTGGGCAGCTACTGCGATCGGAAATTATTGCTACGAGTATGCGAGTTATGTGGTATATCATGTAATTACATCTTGGGTTATGATTATGGCTTGATACATGTCATGCCCCGAACTCGAGGAGCGTGACCGGTGCTCAACCGAGTGAACCCAGTCGAGCAAGCCTATGTTATATCAACCTCTCATCATAACTCATGCTTGATTTATCAAAACATAATTAAATCATGACTTTCATATTTGAATGCATTTGGCTCAATGGCCCGAATTTTTTTTTCTTTTTTTTTTCTTTTCTTTTCTTTTTCTCTCGTGATGGGTACATAACTTTATAAATATTTGTGAACATAATTACATGACGAAACTCAAAAACTTAAGTACATGACCCACAGTGTACATGGAGCTTCTATGACAATAGATACCTAAGTACATAAAACCAACTAGACTCAAATGCCCACTGGAATTGTAGCGGGCTCACCATAATCTGTTGCGCAGAAGATTCTTATCAAAGATCCATATCATCCTGTAGAAGTATACTTGCATCCATTAAAAGATGCAGCGCCCCCGGCAAAAGGGACGTTAGTACTGTCGAATAGCACTAGTATGTATAGCTAAAAAAATCCTCTTTCAAAATAGAATGCCAATATGATCTATACGTGGAACACATACTATAAATTAATTGAAACAACATGCACGAACAAGGCCAATGAAAATGGCACGTAATGTCTGCGTTAACAATGCGTCTCACTAGACCGTCCATATCCCTCTCTTATCTTACACCTATACATTTCATAGACCTTTCATAGGATTTCATAGACAATACACCTATGCGTCTCATGGACCGTTCATAGGATTCACATATATCATACAATACACCTATGCATTTCATAGACCGTTCACAGTGTTTACTTACATAATACACCTGTGCGTTTCATAGACCGTTCACAGTATCATCTATACAGTACACATGTGCGTTTCATAGACCGTTCACAGTGTTTACTTACACAATACAAATACACTTGTGCGTTTCATATACCATTCACAGTGTTTACTTACACAATACACTTGTGCGTTTCATAGACCATTCACAGGATTACATATACAATACAAATATACATGTGCATTTCATAAACCGTTCACAGTGTTTACTTATACAATATACCTATGCGTTTCATAGACCATTCATAGGATTTCATATACAATGCAATTACACTTGTACGTTTCATAGACCGTTCACAGTGATTTCATAACATGATATACCTATGCCTTTCATAGACCATCCATAAGATTTCATAACACAATATACCTATGCGTTTCATAGACCGTCCATAAGATTTCATAACATAATATACCTATGCGTTTCATAGACCGTCCATGGGATTTCATAACAATATATACCTATGCGTTTCATAGACCGTCTATAGGATTTCATAACACAATATACCTATGCGTTTCATAGACCGTCCATAGGGTTCATATATTTTACACCTATGCGTTTCATAGCCCGTCTATAGGATCACATATACAATACACCTATGCGTTTCATAGCCCGTCCATAGGGTTCATAACACATTATTATGCACATAACCATATATAAAGTCAAAGCGACATGATTAACACTACTTTTAAGATCGTAAGTTCCCAGATCATTGAGACACTTCATGTTCATGCTCATTATGGAGAAACATCGCTCATTACATTAGCACATGTATGGTGAATCAATAAGTCAATTTTAGTGGCACATGGCCCAAATTCGTTTTCATAAGATTTATCATCATTTAGCATATGACATCTCTCTTCCACCTCATATATACCCTCTTATCAACTTATGGTCATTAGCTATGCTCATGATTCTTGGGGACTTAACATCGAAGTCATTTACATTAATTATTTTACTAGCATACATACTATGATAGAAACCATAGAGACATACAACACCTCATAATTCTCATTTTGGCAAACGGCAACATTTCATGTTCATACTATCACTTACTTGTACTTGCCATAGGTGATCATAGGACATCAAGAACATTTAAAATATTTAGGAACACTATAGCCTCTCCTCATGAGGGTGTAAGAGCTTATAACACATTGGAAACATAAGTAAAAATACATTCGTCTCATAACCTTTCCCACCATATATCACTTCACAATTACTTTCAACTACTTACAACATCATTATTTCATTGGCTCCCTTGGCCATACATATTCTTATTCATTCATGGCACTGTGGCTGTATATCATATTCTACACTTTCATTTCCTCCCTTTTATAGATCATCATCATAATTATCAACAAGTAGAATATTTCAGAATTCACAACTTTAAGTTCATTAGTAATGAAGGCTTTAAACACAATAGATTTCTTTCCAATAAATGGAGTAAAATGATTGGCAATCAAAGCACAAGTTGAAATCATACACAATTTCCACTCTCGAATGTGTAAGAACACAAAACACATTGAAAAATACTTACAAAGCATAGCATTAGCTAAAACAGCCACATTTGGACATCACTTGAGTTCATAAGCTTTTAGCCAATTATATTATCGAAGTTAATTTTGGAATAGTTGAGTCAAAGCTCGTTTCATAATCTTTCTAACATTAATTCATTTCATTGGCACCATTAACCACAATTATAAAATCACTCTTGGCATGTTGGCCGTGTTTAATATTTCATGCTCACCTTTTTACTTTCAAACATCAACATCATCATCACCAATAACAACAATTCAAATCAAGGTGTGTAGTACACATGTGAGCAATTAAAATTCTAAGGCACATAGAGATATTTCACAAAATTTGGCATAATAGCCTTCGTTTGAACTCGATACATTATTAAAGCACAGCCCATACTTGAACACATCCTCAATTGGAAACATAACATGAATAAAGCATTTAGGATACTTATTGAATATATATCTTTCAACACAAACTTACTCGAAACATATATCTTTCAATACAAACTTACTCGGGACATATATCTTTCAACACAAGCCAATCGGGTCTTACATAATTTACATGAACATCATGGGATTCAATTCTAAGAGAAGAGTTTAGCCAACATACCTTGCTTTGAGCTTTCCTTAAATTACTACAACGTTCCGGAAATTCTAGCAATCCCAATCTATTTTGAGACATAACAAAAATTGAACCATTATTAGGAAGATAATCATGATCTCAGCTCATTTGATCATTTTATCAAACACTAGCTGTGCAAATCTAACTACAAGGTTCTTCTACAAGATTTTCTTCACTCCACAACCCAATATTTACTATTTGAGCTCAACAATCTTCCCACAAACCTTATTAGTACAAGCATATATAAATAATGCTCTTATACCCAAGAATCATACTCCAAATTAACCATCTTTTACCAAAATTTGAAATTGAAGATTAGGGGTTTGAATCTTACCTCTTAGATGAAGAACTTGTGAGATTTCCTTGTTAATCTTCCAAGGTTTGAGCAAGACTTGATAAATAATTTGCCTAGACTTTCCTCTCTCTCTAAAACACTCTCTCTTCTCTCTAAAAATATCAGATTTTTGGCCAAAATGACTTAACCCCCCTCTATTCCTGGCCTTGGGTTATTTAATGAGTTCCCACGTGCGCGGCTGCCAATTTGGCTGCGGATTTGAGGCAGAAACTCTCAAATATGCGCGACCGCGGATTTGGCCGCGCATATGACACATGTCCAGTAAGATGACCATAACTTTCTATTTGCATATCCAAATGATGAACGATTTGATGAGTTGGAAACTAGATTCAAAGAGCTTTAATTTGATAGGTTATAAACCATATAAATCATTATATTGAGGGAGTTATATTCATTTGAAGTTGGGTCTTGTGCCAATTGAATTATCCTTTCCACTTAATGTGTCCAACTTTTTCCACACAAGTTCTTGCCATTCCCAAAACTCCTTAGTATGTTCCAACACACCTTAAACATACATTATCAATTCAACATGATGTGGCTCTATTCCACAGGTCTCCTTTAATACTCAAATACGTTATTCCCAAATACTGTTGGCGCACTTTAAAAATTTAAATCATTAGGAAATGTTTACGGGGCATTACAATATAGCTTGTTAAGACTTATACAGTGTGTAGATGCAAGATTCGGGTCTCATAATGAATTCCAAATATTGGAAATTAGGTTCTAAGTTTTACGGACTAAGGTTGAAGTAAGGATCGTTAATTATTTTGTGTTGACAGGCTTATATGGATTGGGGTGACATGGGATCACCCCCAGGTATATGTATGGTAAGGTTACACCATGATTTTATGGCCTTAGAATGACTGTTGGCACGTTCGAGGACGAACATATATTTAAGTGGAGGAGGATGTAACGACCCGATCGATCATTTCGAACAATTGCATTCAGTTTAGCAAATTAAGGTCATGAGTAGCTTCATATGGTTTATTATGACTCGCGTGTATTGTCGGTTTTGGTTTTCACGTGCTTCGGGATTGATTTGGAATGATGATTCTCAACTTGGAAGCTTTAAGTTGAAAGAGTTGACCAAGTTTGACTTTTATGTATTTTAGCCCGGATCAGAGTTTTGACAATTCCATTAGGTCCGGATGGTGATTTAGGACTTGGACGTATGCCCGAATTTGCATTTGGATATTTCTAGAAGGTTACGGCACTATTTGGCAAAAGTTGGAAAGTTGAAGGTTTGAAATATTCATAAGTTTGACCGAGAGTTGACTTTGATGATATCTTGTTTAAAATGTTGTTCTAGGAGTTGGAATAGGTTCGTTATGTCATTTGGAACTTATGTGCAAAATTTGAGGTCATTCCGAGTTGATTTGATATGGTTCGACACGAGTTTTAGAAGTTCAAAAGTTCATTAAGTTGGATTTAAGGTGCGATTCGGGATTTGATGTTGTAATGTATGATTTGAGGCCTCGATTAGGTCTGTTTTATGTTTTGGGACTTGTTGGTACGTTCGGATGGGATCCCAAGGGGCTTAGGTGAGTTTCAGACGTGGTTCAGATAATTTCAGATGGTTTTTGCATTGCTGGTTGCTGGTGTGTCTACAGAGCATCATGATTGAGAATCAGAGAACGCGATCGTGTAGAGGGATTCTGGAGCTGGGTATCTTCTTCTCCGTGTTTGCGAATATTTGACCGCGTCCGCGTAGGTTGCTGGAGCTTGAGCATCACGTTCGCAGTGTAGAGCTAGCTAGGCTAAGCATGTCTTCATGATTTCTTCATCGTGTTCGCGCTGGAGCGTCCGCGTTGGTCTATGCAGATGTTCATAGCGATCGCGAGCCTAGGGCCGCATTCGCGTAGAGATTCTTCGAGGCTGAGCATTTTTTTGTTTCGCGATCACGAAGCTGGTCCTGCGATCGCGAAGAGTATACCTGGGCAGTGTTTATAAGGTACTCTATTTCGAAGGTTTTGGTCATTTTATAATATTTTGAGCTATGGAGCTTGAATTTGGGCGATTTTGGAGGCGATTTTCACCACATGGATTGGGGTAAGTATTTTCTACTCGGTTTTAATTATATTTCATGAATCTATCTTCAATTTTGCCATTTGAACTATGAATATTAAAGAGAAATTGGGGAGGTTTTGTCTTAACTTTCCTAAAGTGAAATTTTGAGTTTTGAACATTGATTCGGCATCGGACTTGAGTGAAATTAGTGTGGTTGGACTCGTAATTGAATGGGTTATCGGATTTTATGAGTTTTGTCAGGTTCCTAGGTGCGGGCTTGAGTTTGATTTTTTGGTTGACTTTGAGTAAATGTGTAAAGATTCGACCTTTATCGTTTGGGTTTGATTCCTATTGCATTATTTGATCATTTTGAGTTGCTTTTGGCTAGTTTCGAGCTGTTTGGAGGTCGATTTGAGCGGGATGGCGCTTCTAGTGTATCGATTTAACTTGTTTGAGGTAAGTGTCTATCCTAACTTTGTTGGGGGAATTTTTCCTATTAATTGATATTGTTTGCTACATGCGGGGCTGATGCATATATGAGGTGACGAGCGTATATGCATGTTCCATGGTTAGTTGTGCTTGGGGTAGATTATATGATTATTTGTGCCTTGTAAGATTATGTGACCTTCTTGCTTCATGTTATACTTGATTTCTAGATTGAAATGAATATGAAGTTAAATGCTAGAAACTATGATTTAGCTTATTATAACTTGATTAAAATTTGACGGACTTTTTGTGAAACTATTAATGTGCTAAATTCGGTCATCACTATACTTAATCATAAATACATAGCTACGACCATTATTCTTGAGATATTGGATTCTATACTTGAGTTGAAGATCATTTTTGAGATTTGTTGAGATACTTGAACCATAAGGTTCTTGAGGTTTGTTGAATTTTTATTGGCTTGAAAACTGTGATTGATGTTCATTTGGAATATTCGCTTAATCACTTTCCTTGATGTTATTCATGATTCCTACATTGCTTGTTATTGATATACATGTGCTTGGTGAGGAAGAGTGTAAATAACAAAGGGTGATGCCATGCCATTGCATATACATTACCATGTGAGGAAGAGTGTAAAACACGAAGGGCGATGCCGTGCCATGTGAGTAAAGAACGAAGGGTGATGTCGTGCCATTTTATTTACATTATCATGAGAGGATGAGAGTAAAAGCACGAAGGGTAATGTTGTGCCATTGCTTTTATATTATCATGTGTTCATGGCACGAAGGGTGTTTCCGTGTAGGCGAGGATGAGAGATATGTATTATATTGTGATATCTTTTCCTTTTGTCTACAGTCATGCCTTTATCTTGAGTTGTTACTGTTGCACCTATATTTTCTATGTGGCCTGTCGTTGTTGTTATGTCTTTGTACTCTACCTCAATTGTTGATGTATTATCCATGCCTTATATCTTTTTAACTTGTAAATATCATGCTTTCCTTCTTGTTTGTCACATATATATCTATACCGTTTCTCAATTGTTGCACTTCCGGATAAGCCTTCTACCATGTTAGTTATCCATGCCTTCTATTTATTTAGCTTATAAAGACCATGCTTTCCCTCTTGTTTGTTATATCTACATCTAAGCCTTCTACCATGTTAGTTAGCGAAATTTATGTTCTTCTATCGTAGTTGTAATGACCCGATCGATCATTTTGAGCTCTAGTGCATCGTTCGGCGGTTTGAGATCGTGAGTAGCTTCACTTCATATTTTATGACTTATATGTGTGGTTGGAATTGAATTTTTGGAAGTTCAGAGTTGTTTCGGAATAGAAATTCTAAATTCGGAAGCTTTAAGTTGGAAGAGTTGATTAAGGTTTGACTTTTGAGTAAACGACCTCGGAATTTGGATTTGAAGGTTCCAATAAGTTCGTATGATGATTTCGGACTTGGGCATATGTTTGGGTTGAGTATCGGGTGGTCCTAGAGCATTTGACGCTTAATATGGAAAGTTGGCCTTTTGAAGGTTTTAGAATTTCCTAAGTTTGGTTTGAAGTGGACTTTGGTGTTATCAATGTCTGTTTGGGATTCCAAGCCTTGGAATAGGTTCACATTGTGATTTATGACTTGCACGTAAAGTTTGGCATCATTTCGGGATGTTTAAGTATAAGTCGGACGCGTTCGGCGAAGTTTAAAGTTTGAAAGTTCAAAGAAAGGGTTTCGATCGCCGATGCATAATTTTGATATTGTTTGGCATGATTTGAGGCTTCGACTAAGTTCGTATCATGTTTTAGGATGCATTGGTATGGTTGGATGGGGGTCCCAGGGGCCTCTGGTGCGAATCAGATTGGAATTGGGTTGCGTTTTAGACTTAAGGAATTGCTGAAGCTTAAGGCTTCTGGTGTGATCGCACCTGCGAGGTTTATGGCCGCAGGTGCGAGACCACAAAAGCGGCCAACGGGTCGCAGAAGTGGTTTTGGGTGAGCTGGGTAGTGGTCACAGGTGCGAGGAGGCTTTATGCATCTACGAGCCCGCAGATACGACGAGGCTCCGCAAATGAGGTGTTGGAGAGGCGTGGCTGGCTTCGCAGAAGCGGATGGGATCACGCAGGCACGGAAGCACAGAAGCGAGGGGAGGGCCGCAGAAGCGCCCTCGCAGGTGCGAGCCTTTGGCCGCAGGTGCGGCTGGTCGGGGCCTAAGTGACTTCCGAGGAGCGGACATTATTTCCGCAAAAGCAGAGCTGCAGGTGCGGCTGGGCTGTCCGCAGGTGCGAAGATGCCTGGGCAGAATATATGTTGCTCAATTGGGATTTTTGCTCAATTCACTCATTCCTCTCTTGCTTGGGTGATTTGGAGGAGCCATTTTCATCATCAATCTTGAGGTAAGAGATTTCTATACATTGTGAGTTAAATACATGATTTATATACGGATTTAAGCATGAAAATAAGTAGAAATTGTGGGATTGTGGTAGAAAATCTAGAAATCGTATTTTTGGATTTTGACCACGAAATTGGACATGAAATTTGGAATAAATAATATATTTGAGTTCGTGGTATCATGGGTAATGTTTATCTTCGACAATTCTCGGGATCCGAGCATGTGGGCCCAAGGGTTGACTTTTCGAGCGAAGTTAGAAATTGTTATAAATTGGTTAATTATGAGTATTAGAGTGTATTTTTATTGGTTTGAACATTGTTTGACTAGTTTCAGGTCGAGGGTTTTGATTGAAGAGTTAGAGTTGCATGGGATCCGGTTATGGAACTTCCGAGCGAGGTAAGTCTCCTGTCTAATCTTGTGAGGGGGAAACTACCCCCTAGGTGATATAATTGTTATGTGCTACTAGTTATGGGTGGTACGTACGCACGAGGTGACGAGTGTCTGTACGTAGCTAAAGCATGTTTATGTTCGGATAGATTTAGGACTTTATCATGTAATATTTTAATTATTTGAACCTATTCTGCTGGCTTAATTAATTTAATTTATAAATGAAATTGATCTAGAAGTACATATATATATATATATTAGGCCGAGCCTTATCACCTTGAGTTATTGGCAAGTTATTTGAGAGACGGTAAAGGTTATATTCACTTTATGCTCGCGAACTATATTGTAAGAACGTGTATCCTAATTCGACAAGTTCCTTCCTTTCTTGTGGAGCGGGCCGAATGCCTTGGCAGTATAATAGATGCATCTATGGTTCGTGCCGCTCGACCCTCGACAGTGTACACATTATTCCAGATCGGGCCGTACGACCTCGGCATAATCGTGCATTACATCGCTAGCAGTCCGAATATTCACGAGATTATCCTTCCACCGATGCCTGGCATTTCATATGGTATTCTTTATTCATTTGATATTGGCACTTGATATTTTTCGAGTTGTTGAGATAGAATACGAGATTGAGAAATTTATATCTTTAAAAGAAATTTTGAAAGATTATGTTGGTTACCGTTTTATCCCACTATTACTGTTGTGCTTCATATTTGTCTAGGATTTAGTATACTATTTTATTGGACCTGTAGTAAGTGTCAATATCGACCCCACGCCACTACTTCTCCGGAGTTAGGCTAGATACTTACTGGCTACGCATTTATTTACGTACTCATTCTACACTTTTGTACTAAATGTGCAGGATCTGACAGGTTCATTTGGTGGACATCTGGGCGCATAGGCGCATCTGCTGAGGAGACTTTATAATGAGCTGCATTCCAGGCTACGTATCGTAGCCCACAGAGTCTTCGTCGTACTATTTACTTTATCCTGTCTTATTTACATTCCAGACATATGTTATATTATTGTTGTACTCCTTAGTAAATGCTCATGCACTTGTGGCACCGAGTTTTGGGGATATTCTAGTTGATGCTTACGGGTTTGCACATTATTATCACCTTTTATTTTACGCAATACTAATTATGTATGTACCCGTAAATTTTAAAGGTGTAAATTTTCTTACTTAATAAAAGTTTATGATTTCGAAAGTAATAAAATGAACAATTTACATGATAGTTCACCGTTGGCTTGCCTAACGGAGACGTTGGGCGCCATCATGGCCTATAGTGGGTTTTGGGTCGTGACAGTAGTTGCTATCATTACTTCTATTCTTCCTATCTAGTCTATTACCGTTGTCCGTATGCACCGCCTTGTTTGTTATTACTATCTATGTATCTCCCACTTTGTCGTTACTCTTATTGGCATTTCTTTCACCTGGTTGGTACTGTTATACGTATGCTCGGTATGGATGAGATAATTGCACGAATGGTGTTGCCGTGCCATTTGATTTGATATCTTGAGTTCATTTCTCACACTATGAAATCTCTAGATTTACTACCGTGGTTTGATGGTCATCGTTTTAAGGAAAGAATTGGTTGTGATATTGATAAATATTAACCTTAATTTTTTCTAGTAATCATATACTGCTTTGCATATTCGTTATTGTACTCTTCTCTATTATGTTTTGGTATTGTTCCTATTGCTATTCTACTACACAGGTTATATGAGTGAGTATCTTTTAACTAAAAAGCCTCGTCACTACTTCACCGAGGTTAGTCAAGATACTTACTGGGTACATGGGGTATGTTGTACTCATACTGCACTTTTGCACCTTGCGTACAAATATTGGATTTGATGCTGTTGTGCATGGCGTGAGCTTGCATTGAAGATGTACCCGTCGTCCGAACATGACTACCATTTGTTCTTGGTAGTTTTATATTTGAGTTCTATTTATGTATATTTCAAACAAATATTGTATTCATCCTATCGTTTTTGTAAATCAAAATCGTAGTTGTTCGTGACTTGTACTACCAGTCCTTGGAAAGTTGCATAAATTTTAGTTATTTCACTTATTGGCTTCATATTAATTCTAGTAGAATTTTGTTCACTGTATTTGGCTTACCTAGCGGGTCGGGTTAGGTTCCATCACGACTAAGCGGATTTTGGGTCGTGACATCATGCTATGCTTATTCACATTTTTGTGCAGATCTAGGTTCCTCAGAGCGAGCTCGGCGTTAGAGAGCTGATTATCAGAGTTGCTATGGAGACTTCCAGGTATACCTGCATGCCCGTTCGCAGGCCTCGGAGTCATCCCTTTGGAGCTTTACTTTACTACTGTTTACTTTCATTCCAAACAGTGATGTAATTGATATTCCTAGTTACTCGCAGTAGAGCTGATGACTCTGTACTGCCGGTTTTGGGATTGTATTGTTGTTGGTCATTTTGACTATGCTATGTCACTTATCCGTATTCGTTTTATAGTTGATTGGAATTAATATGTTAATCTCAGCATGTGATAGGCTTACCTAGTCTTAGAGACTAGGTGCCATCACGATCCTAAAGTTGAGATTTTGGGGTCGTGACAAACTCCCCCTGATAAGACAATCAATTCACATCTTTGAGCCTTCACATTGAAGTATTGTGCACCATCTTCAAAATAACGGTAGTAAAGATTGATAAACAAATCACCCATATTAGCCTGAATGAATATGCTGCACCTTGAAATCATCATTCTTGATAAATATGTAATGTCTTCATATAATATCGTGGAATGGCCTTTTCAATATCTCCATAGTGGTAAAAATTCTCAATATCATATTATCATGTTTATAGTTATAGCAAGATACATACAGGGACAGATTTAGGTTATGCCAAGCGGTGTTACGTGACACCGCTTTGCGGAAAATTTTACAGAATATGCGTAGGAGCAATATGAAAAAACAAAACTTCACCTAGATTTTCTTTAAAGTGACACCACATAACGTTAAGTACTTAGTGGCTCACTGGCCAAGCACTGCATTTTTGTTGTGAATGTCAAGGGATCAAACCTAGACATGTATATGTTTATGTATAAGTTTCTAAATAAAACCTTACTTTTTAATACTCTCAAGAAATCAATTAGTACTAAATATTTTGACGCTTCCAATCTTATTGAGTATATAGATAAAGGTAAAATTATATTATTGAAAAACTGTTGGTCATCTCTCTCATCATCTACGCAAACTTTTGTGGGTCATCGACCGTTATAAGTTGTCTTGTTATTTTTTCGTTTATATTTTTTGTTGATTTTTTTCATATATTCGTTGTTTTCTTTATGAGTTGAATTATATAATTTTATGAAAAGACCTTTTAATGTGATGTCATTTTGGTAATTTGATCTTCTATTTAGCTTATTAATAGTGACACCGCTTACGAAAAATTCTGCGTACGCCACTAAATACATATGTGCACAAATTGCACTTAGGATGTGATACTTCAGGACCAAGAATTGTATATATTTTAAGAGATTTAAATCTTTCAGGGATTTTAATATAAGTTAAGTCATATAAGCCATATAAATAGACGTTAGATGCATATCACGTTTTTATGTCATGCTAGATATATAAGATACATAAAAGTGATTGCACACACCATTGAATTTATACTTTCATGTATTTGAACTGCAGGTCTAAAACTACATACCTTTCTTATGAGACCAATTCTACGTGAATTATTTCTCCAGACATAAGATCCTCATATATATTTAACGTCATCATAGATGTAGTCAACGAATATTTTATATCGGTGTAATGACCCGGCCGGTTGTTTTGAGTATTACAGCCCCGTTTCCCTATCTACTACTCTATTTGTGCTTTATGGTTCTATTAAGACTTACCAGGTTAGTTGGTTTGGGTTCGAAAGGATTTCGGAGTGAAATGAGACACTTAGTTTTATAATGGAAAGCTTAAGTTGGAAAAGTCGATCGGATATTGATTTATGTGTAAATGACCTCAGATTTAAATTCTGATATTTCTGGTAGCTCCGTATGGTGATTTTGGACTTAGGAGCATGTCCGAAAATTTATTTGAAAGTCCGTAGTGAAATTAGGCTTGAAATGGCGAAAGTCGAATTTTTGGGATGTTTGACTGAGGGGTTGACTTTTTGATATCGAGGTCGGAATCGAATTCTAGAAATTGGAATAGCTTTGTTATGCCATTTATGACTTGTGTGCAAAATTTGAAATCATTCCGGATTGATTTGATGTGTTTCGGCATAATATATAAAATTTGAAAGTTCAAAGTTCATTAATTTTGAATTGAGGTGTGATTCATCGTTTTAATGTTGCTAGTTGTGATGTGAGCCTCGAGTAGGTCCGTATTATGTTGTGGGACTTGTTCATGTTCAGACGGGATCCTGAGGGGCTCGAGCCTGTTTCAGATTAATTTCGGATAATGTTTTCTTCATGTTATTATTGCTGGTTGCTGCTGGTTCTGGTGTGACCGCACCTGTGGTTGAATTTGCACAGGTGCGATGGTTGCAGAAGTGACAGAGAAGTAGCAGGAGCGAAGGCCGTAGAAGCGGAAGCCAAGACGCATATGTGCGTGCGCAGAAGCGGCCAATGTGCACAGAAGCACGACACTCAAGTTTCCATCATTTCTGATCAGGGGGCACAATTCACAGCTAATTTTTGGAAGAAATTTCAGCAAGGTTTGGGTACTCTGGTGAATCTTAGTACAACCTTTTACCCATAGACTGACAGGCATGCAGAACGTACCTATGTGTTTCATAGACCGTCCACAGGATTTCATAACACAATATACATATGCGTTTCATAGACCGTCCACAGGATTAAATAACACAATATACCTATGCGTTTCATAGACCGTTCACAGGATTTCATAACACAATATACCTATGCGTTTCATAGACCGTCCACAGGATTTCATAACACAATATACCTATGCGTTTCATAGACCGTCCATAGGATTTCATACTACAATATACCTATGTGTTTCATAGACCGTCCATAGGATTTCATAACATAATATACCTATGCGTTTCATAGACCGTTCATAGGATTTCATAGCACAATATACCTATGCGTTTCATAGACCGTTCACAGGATTTCATAACACAATATACTTATGCGTTTCATAGATCGTTCACAGGATTTCATAACACAATATACCTATGTGTTTCATAGACCGTCCACAGGATTTCATAACACAATATACCTATGCGTTTCATAGACCGTCCACAGGATTTCATAACACAATATACCTATGCGTTTCATTACACATTGGAAACAGAAGTACAAATACGTACATCTCATAACCTTTCATACCACATATTACCTAATCCGTACTTTCAACCACTTACAACATTATTATTTTATTGGCTCTCTTGGCCATACATATGGCCGTATTTCATATTCCACACTTTCATTTCTTCCCTTTCATAGATCATCATCATAATTATCAACAAGTAAAATATTCCGGAAATCACAACTTCAAGTTCATTAGTAATGAAGGGTTTATACACAATCGATTTCTTTCCAATAAATGGAGTAAAATGATTGGCAATCGAAGCACAAATTAAAATCATACACATTTTTTACTCACGAATATGTAAGAACGCAAAATACATTGAAGATTACTTACAAAGTATAGAATTAGCTAAAACAACCACATATGGGCATCACTTGAGTTCATAAACTTTTAGCCGATTATATTGTCGAAGTCAATTTTGGAATAGTTGAGTCAAAGCTCATTTCATAATCTTTCTCACATTATTTCATTTCATTGGCACCATTGGTCAGAAGTATAACTTTCGCTATTGGCACGTTGACCACACTTTATATCCCCAATTCACTCATTTCACTTCCAACCATCTTTATAGGTTATCAACAATAAGACATTCCCAATCAAGACTTTAGGCACACATATGAGCAATTAAGAGTCTTAAGAATATTGAGATTTTCTCACACAATTTGGCATACTAGCTTTCAGTTGAAATACGATTCAAAGCCACAACATTTTAATACGTAACCCATACTTTGAAACTCACGGGAAAATTATGGAATTCAATTCCAAGAGAGAAGGTTTATCCAACATACCTCAATTGAGCTTTCCTTAAATTACTACAACGTTCCAGAAATTCTAGCAATCCCAATCTATTTTGAGACATAACAAAATTTAACAACAATTAGGAAGATATTCATGTTCTCAGCTCTTTTGAGCATTTTATCAAACACTAGGTGTGCAAATTTAACCACAAGGTTCTTCTACAAGATTTCCTTCACTAAACAACCCAATCCATACTTATTTAAGCTCAACAATCTTCCCACAAATCTTTTTGGTACATGCATGTATATATAATACTCTCATACCCAAGAATCATACTCCTAATCAGCCATCTTCTACCCAAATTCGAAATTAAAAACTAGGGTATGGAACCTTACCTCTTAGATGAAGAACTTGTGGGTTTTCCTTGTTAATCTTCTAATATTTGAGAAAGACTTGATGAATAATTAGCCTAGGGTTTTCTCTCTCTCTAAAACACTCTCCCTTCTCTCTAAAACATCAGAATATTTGCTAAAAAATGACCCTTTGCGTGTATTTAACGAAGTAGGGTCGGGTTTTAAAATCCAAAAAATGGAGCTCCGAAACGGTTTTGCGGTCGCATATGCGACCGCATATCGGTCGAATAATTGCTGACAAAAATGATCAAAAATCTGTCTATGTATGCGGTGGTCACTATGCGGTCCGCATAACTGTTATGTGGTCGCATAATGCACCGTATAATAGTTATGCGGTCGCATAGTCGACCGCATAGCTGGTTCCAGAATGGCCCTCTCCTACTCACTTCTGTGGCCATTATGTGGTCCACAAAGTGATTTTGCGGTCGCATAATGGACCGCATAAATGCACTTTTCCGCAAAAAAATTTCCTTTACTTTCCAGTGCATTGTTCAACCCAAAAAGTCCGAGCCGCGGCGAGCTTCTACAATCCTCAAACACGTAAGCCTAGTCCGGTACCATGAAACATTATTTTCTTTGCAAATTTTACCGGGAAGTACTTTGAAATTTTTCTAGGTGTTACAATATGAACCCTGAATATATGTGTTATGTGTTTGGTGTTAAGGTGACGCATATGCTAGGTGACGGGCGTGTGGGCGTGCACCGTGTGAGCTGTGACTCCGTCATTTCTGTGGTACTGTGTAGTTACCTGAACTTGTCTGAAATCATGAAATCTCTACGTACTAGAGTTATCAAAATGTTATTCATGAAATAAACTATGTTTAGGCTACATTCTTATCCTGTTGGGACCCACAGAGGTCATTTCTACTATTGAGTTATTATGCTTTCATTGCATTACTGTCACGACCCAAAACAATGGGCCGCGATGGGCACCCGGTACCTTACTAAACCGAGTACCAACATAACATATCTTTTCGTATCATGCTATCATAGGTAAATAAAACGGAAAGGCTGTCGTGGGATAACTAGAATAAAACATGTAATACCAACTTATACATAAGACATACGGGCCTATAAGACCAAAATGACCACTCGTACATTGAACATAGGCCGATAAGGCCATACAATATTTTACGTACATGACATATGTCTACAACCCTCTATGAGTAGATAAATACCATAAAGGTTGGGATAGGGCCCCACCATACTAAACAATACACGTCCAAATCATACTGACCAAATAAGCAACTCTGGAGCAAATGGAGCGCACCAACATCTTCCGCTGAGCTAATAGCCTACTTGGAGGACTCTCGACCAGTTTATCGGGACCTGCGGGCATAAAACACAACGTCCCCAGGAAAAAGGGATGTCAGTACAAATAATGTACCTAGTATGTAAGGAATGAAAATCAGTAAATAATAGACATGCGAGAAACATTGGAGTAAAAGACTCAACATGTATGTCTAAATAGCTCTGTGAATCATTTAATATTATAATGTCATGTATATGTGTAAAAATGTCATACCATGCGCGGTTGATATTATTGTGGAAAGGATTTTGGGAAAAATTATGATTTTCAAACTTACTCATATTTTTGGCAACTTCGGTAAACGATTTGGGTTTTTTACTGATATACTTGAAAGGCAGAACAATTTTTAAAAATCATGATTTAAGTTGAGTATTTTTATCTCTGAGTTATTTCTGTATTACTTGCTTTATGTTGTTATTAACTGTTGTTGGTTGTTGGAGTTGGACTCTGACCTTGGTACAAGCTCGTCACTACTTTCAACCTAAAGTTAGGTTTGTTACTTATTGAGTACATGGGGTCGGTTGTACTCATATTACACTTCTGCACCTTGCATGCAGATGTTGGCTACTGATGTTGCTGTGTTCGTTAGGAGCTAGATCTGAAGATGTACCTGCGTTCTGGTTGTAGCTGCTTCTTGTTCATGGTAGCCTTAGATTTATAAAACTCTATTTGTATAATTTTCAAACAGATGATGTATTTACTTCATACCAGCTTTGTAAACTCTATTCTTAGAAGCTCATGATTTGTACTACCAGACCTTGGAGAATGTATCAGATTGAGATATTTCTTTACTTAATTGCTTTATTAATTGTTATTGGAATTGGTTAGTGGTTAGTTGGCTTACCTAGCGGGTTGGGTTAGGTTCCATCATGACTAGTCGGATTTTTGGGTCGTGACAATCGGTTCCAACCTCCTTTTTTATAAGACATAACATAGAGATCTATCTCTTCATTCATATTTTCAGGTACTTGAATATCTCCTGAGATTTTATGAAGTGTTATGTCATGTGATCTTCTAGATCACTTACCTCCTTATTATGATCATTTTCTTTTCTTCTTTATAAAGAATTTTATTTGAAACCGATTTATCTATCTGCTTTAGGTGTACCATAGACTTTATCCTTCTAGTACTTATATTAATAGGAGCATTTGCAGTGAGAATATAGTTACTTTCTTTGGGTTAGAGAATGTGTCTGTAACGACCCAGTTGGTCCTTTTGAGTGTTTTAGCCATGATCCTCTATTTAGTGCCCCCCATGCTATATTGTGATTATGTGACTTGCCGGGGTGTTTGTTTTTGGTTTCGGGTGAGTTCCGAAGTGAAATGGGACACATAGTCCATAAGTTGGAGCTTTAAGTTGAAAGAGTTGGCCATAGTTTGACTTTTGTGTATACAACTCCGGAATGGAGTTTTGACAGTTCCAATAGCTTAGTGTGGTGATTTTGGACTTAGGAGCATGTCCGGATGTTGATTTGGAGATCCATGGGTTGTTTCGACGAGAATTGGCAAAAGTTGAAAAGTTTGACCGGGAGTTGACTTTATTGATATCGGGGTTGGGTTTTGATTCCGGAAGTTGGCATAAGTGCGTCATGTTATTTATGACTTGTTTGCAAAATTTGAGGTCAATCAAAATTGTTTTGGTATGAATCGGCATTAGTTTTGAAATTCGGAAGTTCATGAGTTCATTAGGTTTGAATCGATGTGCGATTCATGGTTCTAGTGTTGTTTGATGTGATTTGGTACTTAGAGCGTGTTCGTATGATGTTTTATGACTTGTTGGTATGTTTGGTTGAGGTCCGGGGGCCTCGGGTGTGATTCAGATCAAGTTCGGTTCCATTTTTTGGCCTTGTGAGATTGCTGGTTTCCTTGAGTCTGGTTTCTTCTTATGTGATCGCAAAAGAGGGGCCGCGATCGCGAAACTTTAAGGCTGGCAGGCGCGAACTTGTTCTATGCGATTGCGAGATGGGTTACACGATCGCGAAGCTTGGAAGGGTAGTGAATCGCGAACGCGTGAGTGGTGCCGCATTAGCGATGAAGGAAGAAGAGGCCTTGGGAGGTTGACACGTTGCTCTACGCGATCGCGAATGTGTGAACGCGATCGCGAAGTTTTGGAATTTTATTCACCGCATTCTCAACCAGTTCTCTGCATTCGCGTAGAAGGTTTTTGGACTGATGAAGATTTTGTTCTTCGCGATCGCGATGTGTAAATCACTGGCCAGCAGAACTTAAATTTCAAAACGAGGGTTCTATCTCATATTTCATAATTTGGACCTAGAGGGCTCGGTGTGAGGCGATTTTTCAAGGGTTCTTCGAGGAAATTGTTGGGGTAAGTGATTCTAACCCGGATTGGACTATATTTCATGAAACTATCACTATTTTCATCATCTAATTAGGGATTTGTGTTAGAAATTTTGGGGGGAAATGGTAGAAACTTCCAAGACTAAATTTTTGAGTTTTGAAAGGTGATTTGAGGTTGAGTTTGAGTGGGAGAATTACCCCTTAGGATTTGTGTTGGTTGTGATAATTGTGATATGTGAAAGCCGTGTATGCAAGGTGACGAGCATGTACACGAGCTAAATATGGAAATTACCGATTTTAGCTATGTAGATTCCTTTCATGCCGTAATTGAGTTACCTTAACATGTTGTAGTCATCATTTCTAGTCTATTTTCACATGTCTACTTGTCTTATTCTCTTACATGCTAATTGCCCTACATGTTTAATTGAAGTTCTTGTTTCCTTTATTCCATATTCATTATTTGGTTGTTGAACTCTTTACTTGAAGTTGTTAAATCGTGGAATATCCTGTTGTTAAAATTAGTATTGAGATATAAAGACCATGATTCACATTGAGCCAAAGTATTAAGTTGTGAAATACCATTTTGTTGAGTTTTTCATTCCGGTTGTTATTGTTGAGATCTTGTGTACATTGTCGTTGAGCCATGGCCTCTTTAATGTGAAAATACTGTTATTGTTTGGTTTCTCTGGCAAGTTGTGATATTGGGCACTTGAGGTGTGATTTGTGATACGTTGTGATATTGAAACGCATGCGGTGGTATAATATTTTGGGGTTGGAACACATGCGGTGAGATAAGGTGGGCTTGATACACGTGGCTAGTAGGGGAACTACTAGAAGCCATGCGGTGTGATAAGGTGGGCTAAAACGCGGGATGCTATTTCGGGAAAATAATTTTCAAAACTAATTATAAAGGATCCCGCGGTGATATAAGGAAAAATTGTGATTTATTCTTGTGATTTGAGACTACGAGGCGGTTCTTCGGTAGTGACTCTTGTTGGCATTTCTCCATTTTTTGCACTTGTCTTTGATTGTTGTTTCCTTAGCATATTATTAATTGTTTTCTCCATGTTGAACTAATTGCTTTAGTTCCATGTAGCTAACCTTGATATGCTATTTTGTTGTTTCAATTTCATTACTGTCATTTTTATACTGCCTTACATTTGTTAAGTCTTTTATTTATTTCAGCAGGGCCTTGACCTGACCTCGTCACTACTCTACCGAGGTTAGGCTTGGCACGAAATGGGTACCATTGTGGTGTACTCATGCTACGCTTATGTACATCTTTTTGTGCAGATCCAAGTACTTCCTACCAGTCCGGGCATCAGTGAGTTGAGTCCGTGCGTGGAGACTTCAAGGTACACCTGCCAACGTCCGCAGGTCTCGGAGTCACCCTCTATCTGCTTTTATATTTTCCTTCTTCACTAGTTATAGTTATATAGGGTTGACTATGATACCGTTGCAGAGCTTATGACTCGATATCACCAGGTTTTGGGGGAAACTCTATATGTTGAGCATCGAAGTTTATTCTATATATATGTTGAGCATTTGAGAGTTTAATTGCTATTTCAGTTAATTCTGCATGTTTGTTAGGCTTATCTAGTCTTAGAGACTAGGTGCCATCACGACATCCTATGGAGGAAAACTAGGGTTGTGACAAGTTGGTATCAGGGCTCTAGGTTCATAGGTGTTATGAGTCACTTATCCAGATCGGTATGGAGACGTTTGTGCTTATCTTCGAGAGGCTATGCAACCGTTAGAAAAAGTTTCACTTATTTGATTACTTATTGTGCGAATTTGCTGACTTTAAATTCTAAATCTCTGTCTTTCTATTCTTTCACAGATGGTAAGGAAATGCATAGTTGGATCTGATGATCAGACACCCGCACTCCCTGCTATTGCCGCGAGATGTCAGGGCCGAGGCAGAGGCCGAGGCCGAGGACGGGCACGTGGTATAGCCAGGGCACCAGCCCGAGCTTGTCACGACCCAAACCGAAGGGCCACATCGGGCACCCGGTTCCTTACTCAACCGAGTACCAACATAATGTATCTTTCATATTACATCATCATGGGTTAGTGGGCCAGAAGGGGCGTCATGAGATAACCAGAGTAAACATGAGGGAATACCCAACGTAGAACGACACAACCTGATATAGAAACTCATACCTGTGACATACTGGCCTATAAGGCCAACGTGATCCTTTATGTACTTAAAACATAGGCCAACAAGGCCATACAAGTATTTTTATATATGACATCTATCTACAAGCCTCTAAAAGTACATACTTATCAAAAAGGTCGGGACAGGGCCCCGCCATACCAAACAATACACGTCCAAATCATACTGACCAAACAGGAACTCCGCAGCAAATGGAGCACACCAGCATCTTCCGCTAAGCTGATAGCCTACTTAGAGGACTCTAGACCTGTCTATCGGGACCTGCAGGCATGAAATGCAGCATCCCCAGGAAATAGGGACGTCAGTACAAATAAAGTACCGAGTATGTAAGGAATGAACATCAGTAAATAAAAGTCATGAAAGAAACATGGAGTAAAGGACTCGACATGTAATTCTGAATAGCTCTGTGAATTATTTAATATTCACAATGCCATGCATATGCATATAAATGTCATTCCATGTATAGGTATATGCGTTCATAACATCATCAAGCCTCTGAGGGCATCCCATCATATCATCTCGGCCACTGTGGGCAAACTATCAACGTATACCAGCTGATCAGGTGGTGGTGCATATATAACGCCATAACCTTTTCCCATATCCTATGTACATATAATATACGCATATATAACGTCATCTGGTCATGGGTCAATGTACATGTATAAATGAATGCAATGCATGAGAAGTACGTCAATAAAACCTCTCGGAACGTCATAAGACCATTATGCCTTTGATTAATGTCATGAAATAAACTTTATCAACTTACGTATTTTCTGAGACCCGTGAATAGATGATAGAATAATAAGCCACATGGGGAATCAAGAATATAGACACCCCTAGTATTTATATGAATAGAGTCATTTATGAAAGTTGCATATTTTTCTTGTTTCATTTGTATCATTTGGATCATGCCAAAAGGAAAGAAGGGATAGCCTTAACATACCTGAGCCGATTCTCTTGACAATCCATCTAACACATGTCTTTTGCAAAAACACGTAACATCGGATCAAAGTAGGGAAAAATCCGTATGATATTCTTGAGAAAGATTATACCGGGCTCCCTTAGAATTGCAAATCCCATTGCTATTGCGTAGTATAACTTCGTATGAATTACTTTGCTTAAGATCGTTACTTGTGAATTTGATATAAGGTGAATTCTTCCTTTGCAAATCCAAGAACTCGCATTGCTTTCTTTGTGAATTAATCCTAATCTTATATTACTTTTATTGAATTTGAGAAGTCTTTTATGGACTTTGCTAAAGAACTCACGTTGCTAAGATACAATCTCGTATGAATCATTGAAGCTCCCCTTCATTTCATTGTAGCGATGCAAGAATCTCTCTTAAGTGATTTTAGAGAGGCTTTTAATCTTGGTTGGTGTGGGCCCCATTTATGATGATGACTTGGCCACAAATCTCCTTAATTGTGCCACCTTGCTAATGGTGTAAGAGTCAGTTATTTGAGCTAAATCTTGCTGCCACGTTGGGGGGGAATTTCCCATCCAATAATTATCCATAATTCCTTAATTACATTGTTAATCTTCCACCAAAAATTCACAATTAACCAAATAACCATATAATTAAGAATTATCTCAAATTACTTAAAATACTACTCACTTTTAACACACTTTATACACCTTACTAACATGGTCATGTGTTACCTTGTATGGCACAAGTCCATAAATACGAGGTATTATAGCTCGGACCGTATTTTACATCAAAATGTCAAACTTCGATGAAACTCATTTTCTTCGATTCGCTTACCCTCTCACCTTCGGCAATTTACTTGACACTTGTTTGAAATAGCATAATACTTATAATCTCATTCCCGAGCTTACGTCGATTAACTTATGACGAAACTTTAACGTACGAAAATGCGGGATGTAACATCTCATTTCCGAGCTTATATCAATTTACTTATGGCGTACTTTCACGTACGAAAACATGGGGCGTAATAGAGCTGCTATAGAAGGGCCACCATTAGCTCCAATTTGAGAGCAGGTACCTGAGACACTGGTTACTACCCCTGCACTTCAGGAGACTCTCGCCCAGCTTTTGAGCATGTTCGGCACTTTGGCTCCGGCGGGGTTGATTCCAGTTCCTCCTGCCATATCTCAGGCTGGGGGAGGAGCATAGACTCCTGCCACCCGTACCCCAAAGTAGCGGGTCCAGGTTGACTAGGTCCTAGAGGTCATACCAGTACAGCCGGTTGCCCTAGTTCATCCCGAAGTTAGGGCAGCAGCTTCTGAGAGGGAGCAGCTCAGGCTCAAGAGATACAAGAAGTACCACCCTCCTACTTTTAGCTATTTGTCTTTAGAGGATGCCCAGGATTTTCTTGAGGACTATCACCGTATCCTCTGTACTATGGGTATTTTGGAGTCGAGTGGGGTTGCATTTACTATGTTCCAGCTTAAGGGAGCGACTTATCAGTGGTGGCAAGCGTATGAGTTAGGTAGTCTGGCTGAGGAAGCTTCACTCACCTGGGATTAGTTCTCAGAGATGTTTATAAGGGAGTTTGTTCCCTAGAGTCTTAGGGATGCATGGCGTGCAAAGTTTGAGTAGTTACGCCAGGGTTTTATGACCGTATCGGAGTATACACTGAGGGTTCAGTGATTTGTCTGGCATGCGCCAGCCTTGGTTGCTACTATCTGAGAGCGAGTTCATCGATTTATTGAGGGGCTTAACCCTGGTATCAGATTCAGCATGGCCCGAGAGTTGGAGATGGATATCACATACCAGCAGTTAGTGGAGATCGCTAGGAGGTTGGAGGGTATGTAGGACTGGGAGAGAGAGGAGAGGGAGGCCTCAAGAAGGGGTGCCTGGCGTATTTGGCTTATATCCATGATTCCAGTGTGGAGGTTCCTTCCATGGATTTGGTTCCAGTTGTGCATGAGTTCCCGGAGGTGTTTCCTATAAATTTGCCAAGGATGCCACCCGACAGAGACATCGAATTTTGCATTGGCTTGGTTCTGGGAACTCAACCTATTTCTATTCCACCATACTATATGGCTCCAGTTAAATAGAAATAATTGAAGGAACAATTGCATGATTTCTTGACAAGGGATTCATTAGACCTAGTGTCTTGCCTTGGGGTGCACCGATGTTTTTTGTGAAGATGAAAGAAGGCTCTGTGAGGATGTGTATTGACCACAGGCAGCTGCTGAACAAGGTTACTATCAAGAACAAGTATCTGTTGCCGAAGATTGATGACTTATTTGACCAGCTTCAAGGTGCTAAGGTGCTTTCCAAGATTGATTGAGATATGGATACCATCAGGTTAAGATTAGGGCATTGAATGTCCCTAAGAGGGCTTTTTGGACTCAGTATGGTCACTACGAGTTCTTAGTGATTTCATTTGGCTTGACTAATGCCCCAGCAGCCTTTATGGATTTGATGAACCGGGTGTTTAAGCCTTATCTAGATCATTTGTGATTGTTTTCATTGATGATATTTTGGTTTACTCCCGCATTCGAGAGGAGCATGAGTAGCATCTACGGATCGTACTTTAGACTCTGAGGGATCGTCAATTATATGCCAAGTTTTCAAAGTGTGAGTTCTTGTTAGACTCGGTTGCCTTTTTGGGTCATGTTGTATCTTTCGAGGGAATCAAGGTGGGTCCTAAGAAGATTGAGGCAGTTCAGAACTGGTCTAGACCTACTTCAGCTATAGAGATTTGGAGCTTCTTGGGTTTGACGGGTTATTATCGCCGGTTCGTGGAGGAGTTTTCATCTATCTCAGCACTATTGACCAAGTTGACCTATAAGGGTGCTCTTTTAAGATGGTCCAACGAGTGTGAGGTGAGCTTTCGGAAGGTCAAGACTGCATTGACTATAGCCCCAATGTTGGTGTTGCCTTTTTGGGCTTGGTACAGTATTGATGCAGGACAATAGATTGATTGACTACGCGTCTCGACGGTTAAAGGTTCATGAGAATAATTACCATGTGCATGATTTAGAGTTGGTAGCCATTGTTCATGCGTTGAAGATTTGGAGGAACTATCTATACGGTGTTCCATGTGAGGTCTATACTAACCATCAGATTCTACAACACCTGTTCAAGCAGAAGGACCTTAATTTGCGGCATCAGAGATGGTTGGAGTTGTTTAAGGACTATGATATCACCATATTATATCATCCAAGAAAGGCCAATATAGTGGTTGATGCATTGAGTAGGAAGGCTGAGAGCATGGGAAGTTTGGCATATTTACCGGGGCATGCAGTTCACACAATTTCCATCATTTTTGACCGAGGCACACAGTTCACATTGCATTTTTGGAGAGCCATGCAGTGTGAGTTGGCCACGCAGGTCGAGCTGAGTACCGCATTTCATCCTCAAACGGATGGACATTCTGAGCACACTATTAAGATATTGGATGACATGTTGCGGGCATGCTTTATAGATTTTGGGGGTCAGTGAGACCAATTTTTACCTCTAGCGGAGTTTGCCTACAACAACAGCTATCAGTGGAGCATACAGATGGCTCCGTACGAGGCCTTATATGGGGTGGCGTCGTTCGTTGATTGGTTGGTTTGAGCCTTGAGAGGGTAAGGTGATTTAGGAGTGACTTCGTACAACTCAATCCAGACAGAAGAGTTATACAGACCGGAAGGTCCGAGATGTGGCTTACATGGTGGGTGAGAAGGTTCTTCTCCGAGTATCGCCTATGAAGGGTGTGATGTAGTTTGGGAAGAGGGGTAAATTGAGCCCGTGGTTTATTGGCTTGTTTGAGATCTTGGAGAGGGTTCGGGAGGTTGCTTATAGGCTAGCATTTCCTCCTAGCCTTGCAAGGGTACATCTGGTATTTCACGTTTCCATGCTTCGAAAGTACCATGAGGAGAGATTACATGTTTTGGACTTTAGCACGGTTTAGCTCGATGAGAATTTGACCCACGAGGAAGAGTTGGTAGCTATTCTAGACCCGCAGTTCCGTAAGTATAGATCGAAGAGTTTTCTTTTCGTGAAAGTGCAATGGAGTGGTAAGCCGATTGAGGAGGCTACGCGGTAAGTATAGTCAGAGTAGATACACCTTTTGACTAGTCCAGATACTTTTCTATATCCGTTCGAGGACGAACGTTTCTTTTAGAGGTGAAGAATGTGACGACCTGATAGGTCATTTTGAGTACTAGCCTTAATTTTTGTTTTCCAAGACCTCTCATAGCTTCATTTGATGTTTTTTATTTGTGTGCGTGGTCTGTGTCGCTTTTAAGAAAGCTTTTACGTAATGTTTTTAAAAAAAATGTGAATTTTGACTTAAAAAGGCTAGAGTTGACCACTGTCAACATTTTTGGTAAACGACCTTGGATTGATGTTTTCGTAATTCCCGTAGGTACGTATGATATTTCTAGACTTGTACGCACGTTTGGTTGGGGTCCTAGGTGACCCGAGCGCATTTCGGCGCATTATGTGCAAAATTATGAAAATTGAGTTTTCAAGTTGAAATCTTGAGTTTTGACGATAGATTCTTGATATTTGATGTTACTTTGATGATTTGAGTTAGCGAGTGAGTTTGTATAGTGCTTATTACACTTGTGTGCATGTTTGGTTTGGAGTGCGGGGGACTCGGGTGTGTTTCGTATGAGTTTTGGTTGAAATTGGAATTGCTGCTGTGGTTGAAATTGGAATTGCTAGTGTTGAACTGCAGGTCTCGCATTTGCAAGGACCTGTTAAAAATTCTGAATGATTTAAAATTTTAAAAATACGCCAACGGTATTTGGGAATAAAAAGTATTCGAGTATTAAAGAAGACTCATGGGATAGAACGACATCATTTTGAAATGAAAATATATGTTTAAGGTGTGTTGGAATATACTAAGGAGTTTTGTGAATGGCAAGAATTTGTGGGGAACAAGTTGGATACATTAAGTGGAAAGAATGTCTCAATTAGCACAAGACCTGACTTCAAACGAATAGAACTCCCACAATATAAAGACTTAAGTGGTGATATACCTCTCAAATTAAAGTCCTCTCGAGTCTAATTTCCAACTCATCAAACCGTTTGTCATTTGGATATGTATACAGAAAGTTATGGCCATTTTACCAGACCTATGCCATATGCATGCCCAGAATCCGCGGTCGTTCATATAAGGGGGTTTCTGCCTCGTGTGTGCGGCCGATGCATGGTCAGTTGCCCAGGTGCGCGTCTGCGCACGTAGGAGACCTATAAATACCCCCAAGGCCGGGTAGAGAGAGGGACAAAGTCAGTTCTTTGAGCTAGGGCTTGCATATCAAGGGGAATCCATCCAACATTTCCCTCCCATGAACCAATATAATGATTTTGGAGAAAGTTTGAGTTGGTTACTACTCCTAAACACTTATATTAACTAGGATTAAGCTTGAAGATCCATAGATTTCCATTCAAATCCCCAAATTGGTCAAGAACCCTACAAGTTGGGATTTTTAAGAGTCTCACTACAAGAGGTATGTCCACTATCTCTAACTAATTCATGGTGATTATTTATGTATGAAATATGTGTTCGGACTTATGGGATGGTGATTGGAAGCCACAAATGCCTAACCTAGGTTGTGTTGGTATTGTAGAGATTGTAAAATGAATTAATTGATAAGATTTATGGGTTGGGAGTGAATTGTTGGGCATGCATGTGCTAATGGAAGTTCTGGATCGCCTAGAGACGATTGTGAGGTGAACCATTGGTGTGGAAGGTGGTTGTTAGGTGAAGAAATTCCATTGGAGGAGGTTGTAGAAAGATATGCACACTAGATGTTTGATAAAAAGTCTAAATGACTTAAAGTATAAGAAATCTTTCTAATATTTGTGCAATTGTGTTGCATTGTTGTAGATTGAAGTTGTTTAGTATGGTGGAACATCATATTATTACAAGGGGCGAATTCCAGGTATGTTGGCTAAACTACTCTCTTAGAATTGAATTCCATGATGTTCCCGTAAGTTTCAAGTATGGTTGGCTCAAGTTCCTTATTCCCATATTCCGAGTTGTTCCTAATAAATTCGATTGTCCCGAGTAAGCAAAGTACCGAGAATTATGTATTCAAAATGTGTTCTGAATGTTCCTATCACATTATGTCATCGTTCGGGAATGTGTTCAATAATGATATATGTATTAGAATGTTATGGCTTTGAGTCGTGTGTCAAATGTAAGTCCATTATGCTTAACTTGGAAAGAATACTCAATGCATCTAAAATCCTATTGCTCATATATACTTAAGTCCTTGATTTCGAATGTTCATATTGTTGATAATCTATAAATATGCTTGAAAGTGAAAGAAGTGAGTTGGAGGTGCAAAGTGTGGCCAACGTGCCAAGAATGAAATTTATACTTGTGGCCAATTGTGCCAACGAAATGAATTGATGTGGGAAGGGTTATGAATCGAGCCTTGATTTAACCAATCCAAATTGAATTCGACAATATAATTTCCTAAAAGCTTATGTACCCAAGTCATGCCCAAATGTGGCTGTTTTAACTAATGTTATGCTTTGTAAGTATTTCCAATGTGTTTTGAGCTCTTATTTCTTCATGAGTTGAAATTGTGTATTGCCCTTTTTGCGAAAAAGTATGTCAAGAATAAGTGGTGTATCACTCGTTTATGATCTTAACTCGTGCTTCAGTTGCTAGTCATTTTTGCTCCATTATTTGGAAAGGAATTTATTGTGTTCAAAGCTTTCATTACCAATGAACCTAAAGTTGTCATTACACCTCCACCTGCATACACTGGGTGAGGCGGTAGGGCCGTTTTGTGTAGAATTGTGGTATTGTGATTACACATCCACCCGCATACACTGGGGTGAGGCGGTAGGGCCACTTTGTGTAGAAATGTGGTATTGTGATTACACCTCCACCCGCATACACTGGGGTGAGGCGGTAGGGCCGCTTTCTATAGAATTGTGGTATTGTTATTACACCTCCACCCGCATACACTGGGGTGAGGCGGTACACCTCCACCTGCATACACTAGGGTGAGGCGGCTGGGTCGCTTGTGTAGAGCTATGGTATTATGGTTACACCTCCGCCCGCATACATTGTGGTGAGACGGTAGGGCCGCTTTGTGTAAAGGTGGTTGCAGAGGATACCCGACTTGAAATTTATAAATGTTATTGGAAGCCCTTAATAGATTTGCTTGAGTTTAATGGCTATCTAGGCCCTTTTATTGTTACCATGATTCATCATATTTATGTTGTATTTCCAAGTCCTTGAATAGGTGTTTTAGCTTTACATACTACTACTATTCCATGTGTACTAACGTCCCCTTTTCCGGGGGTGCTGCATCTTCAATGGATGCAGGTGGTTCGTCAGCGAGCGGTTTTGATCCTCATTAGCAGTTACTCTATATTCAGTAGATTTTGGTGAGCCCTACTATGTTCCGAGCTTCATGTCATTTGACATTGTACTTTATGTTTAGAGGTATAGCCGGGGCCTTGTCGCCGTCACTTCCATACTACTCTTCTGTTGTACTTAGAGGCTTCGTAGACAGGTTGTGGGTGGTGTTTGATGTTGGGAATTGAACTAGTAACTATTGGTATTTGGGCAAACCTGTTTTTCATCATATCTATAAACGTGTTATATTTTGGAAATCGTAAATGAATATCCTTTAGTAATGGGAAAAGATTGTGGAACACTTGACTTTTCTAGTAGGCTTGCTTATTCGGGGTATCTCGGTTGAGCGGCGGTCGCGCTTCTTTAGGTCAGGGCGTGACAAACCTGGTATCAGAGCCTAAGGTTTTAAAATGTACTAGGATGTCTCGGAGCCGTGTTTATAATGAGAAGGCTACTTGGAAATTTAGGAATTTCACCCTTGTTTAATACTCCAGATCATGCGATAGAGCTCAAGATAGGAAGCTAATTTCCTCGTCATGTCTCATTTTCTAGATGAGTAATCCACGAGTTCGAAACAGCGATTAGGGAATGACCTCGCCATTGAATTTGGGGGAGATTGCACAAGCGTTCGTTGGGAGAATGTGTCGTGCCGTGGAGGGATTGGAAGAACTTGTTGCTAGGGGAAGTGTCCTTGTTCCTATAAATGTCACCGCACCACCAGATCATGTAGTGAGAGCACCTAAGAAACGAAAGAGGGTTGTTGGTACCAATGAGCCAGATTATTTGATTTGTAAGAAGCGCCACTTGGGGAGATGTTGGATGATTTGAAATATGTTTTGGTTGTGGAAAGAGGGGGCACAAGAAGAACAAATTCCCTAGGTTGGGTACACCCATTCCGGTGTGCCCGATGTGCAGGAAGGAACATTTTGTGTCGTGTTGTGAGTATGCTCAAGAGCGTGTTAGGGGTGGTAGGCTTGGATAGGCCCACACAGCAAACCGGTATAGAGATTGTTACTTCCACCGTGAAGGATTGGAGGAAGGATAAGGGGGATGCTTATGATGTATGCAAAAAGGGTAAATATCAGGTCAGTGGGGCGAGTCAGTTTAGTGGACCTCATCCCCGTTGAGTGAAGTATAGGAGTTGTCATTCGAGGGTATGTCACTATGGTACCAATGTATGTTATGGATGTGGAGTCAAGGGGCATCAGTTAAGGTACTGCCCTGTCGACCTAAAGTCACCAAGTAAGTCACTCCTTAGAACATCATTATGAACACCGCATAATTTTCCTTATCGTATATGTACATCTGCATTGAAGAGCCTACATAAATATGGTATTAACATGTCAGTGGATCACAAAACATTGCATGTACCTACTCTTTGAACGAGATGTATTATTCGTAAAGCCACTTTATCACAAATTCTCTTATTTCCAACCTCTGGTGGGATTGAGCTCTATAATTATTTCCTTGAATTGAGTTATAACCCTAGGCTAATACTTCCCACTTGCTTCCCTAAATTCTCTACAAGGGACTATACCTAATGAATTTCTTATAGAACCTTTAATTCAAATGGATAACATCTGCTCACTTGTGCTTGTGCATGCACCGTGATAAAGTTTACCTATGTGGTATCAAATAAAATTTAAAATAGCCTAGTGTTGAGATCCTTCTCGAGCCAATCTTTCTCTCTCCAGTGTATGTGGTTCGTATGATTTGAACAGTCACTATACTCCTTTGTGAATATTATCATAAACCCTTCTCATTGTCTAGCAACATAAGAGCATATCTCAGCGCCTATCATATGTGTACATGTCAATTGAAATGGTCACTTGTCTATATAAAGTTTCTCGGAAATTTGAGGTTTTCACCAATCTCTCATAAGAAGATCTTTTGTTCAGGTCCACCTAGATCATGCCTCAGTGAGTAACCCACTTTGTTCCTAGTATTGTAATTGCCCATGACGTGGCCTGGTATTGCAGTTTGAGAGTTATTATGGTAGAAAAATGCCCAACTCATAACAAATGTTCACTTTCTCTTTCCACCTCTGCAACGAGTTCTGACTATGCTACTTAGTTAGTAAATTCATTGTGCTAGTTTGCTGACACTTGTTGGATAACCGTGAGAGATCGCGTCCTTCCATGCATTGCTGTAACACTTCCTTTCTCATAAGGATCCTTAATAGGCTCTCCATCAAAATCGAATGCATAACTTAATCCCAATATTATGATGTCCCAACTACATGGTTTCACTCGTGAAAGGTTGAAATTAGATGTTTCAATTTTTGGCACATATCATGAACATATCGATTTGAAAGACAAGTTTGTCGTATCTCTAGTCCTCTCATATGGGATCAACTATCGGGAAGGGTTAAACTGTCAGAATGATAATAATCTCACAAGTGTTCAGCCTCTTTTTCAACCTCGTGGGCTTGTGGCATAGATTCCTTAGGTCAAATACTATTAAGAGTGTAAAACAACTTCATGTATTTTGAAACCCCATTGTTTCTCTTTGTATTAAATCTATGGGGGTTGAAGGTTCAAACATGTCAAAGAAGAAGCATCATTAAATGATCAAACATATTGGGTAGGAAACTTTAATGTCATATTTAGGCTAGCACATCTTAGAATAATTGTTAAAGGCCACCAAAGGTTTAGTTTGGGTGTTCGACGTAGAGATTTAGACTTGAAGGAAGTAAACGGGATATTCTCAAGATGTTCTCCATGAAGTTATTAGGTGAATTGTGAAGGAAGGTAAAGTGGGTGTAGTCACATTAGGCCTTATGGAATCTTGAAGGAAGTAGATCAAACTAAGAGTATGATGTTTCCCCATCATTGTCCTCCATGTACCCGGTGTTTCATGTGTCTATGTCAAAGAAGGTAGTTGGAAATCATTTGTCAGTCGCTCTGGTGGAAACTATGGAAGGTGAAGTTAATGGGATTGGCTTATGAGGGGTATCTAATTGTTATCCTTGTTAGATAAGTCCGGAAGTTAGGATTGCCTCTGTTAAAGTGCTACGGCGAAGTCTGTGAGTTGAGGAGGTTACCTCGAAGGCCGAGGATATTGTGGAAAGAAAATATTCCCACTTGTTTGTATAGCCAAATGGTTGTGATTCGAAGGGTACTTTCTATGTGTTATGATTTAAATATGTACAGTTCATGTCAAAATACCACTTTTGTTAATGCAATTCTTTTAATATTGAGATTGGTGTTATTGATATATATTATGATGCTTTGTTGAGTTGTGGATGTGTTGTTAAGAGTGGTTTTTGGGGCTCTATGACAGGTGGATAGGCCCAAATACAGGGGAAACTCTGTCAAAATTTCTAGAAATTTGGAGAGTTAGCCAAATTTTGGAGCTTTTGGTGTGTAGATAATGATTTAAGTCACATTAGGTGTCTATGGAAGACTCTAACCCTCATTCAAGGGCGAATGATCCTAAGCGGGGGAGAATGTAAGGCCCCATTAAAATTTTCTAATAATTTAAGATTTTAAAGTGCGTCAATGGTATTTGGGAATAATGTATTCAAGTATTAAAGGAGACCCATGGGATAGAACCACATTATTTTGTAATGAAAATATATGTTTAAGGTGTATTGGAACATACTAAGGAGTTTTGTGAATGGCAAGAATTTGTGTGGAACAAGTTTGATACATTAAGTGGAAAGGATGTCTCAATTAACACAAGACCCTACTTAAAACGAATAGAACTCCCACAATATAACGACTTAGGTGGTGATATACCTCTCAAATTAAAGTCCTCTCGAGTCTAGTTTCCAACTCATCAAACCGTTTGTCATTTGGATATGTATACAAAAAGTTATGGCCATTTTACCAGACCTATGCCATATGCATGCCCAGAATCCGCGGTCGTGCATATAAGGAGGTTTCTGCCTCGTGTGTGCGGCCGATGCAAGGTCAGTTGCCCAGGTGCGCATCTGCGCACGTAATATACCCAATACTGGAAGCCGACAAGGCCACATACATTCCAACTATATATAACTGTCTATAGACCTCTATTAGAATATAAAACTATACAAGGATGGGACTGGGCCCCGTCATACCCATATATGTATACAGACATATAGTACCGAGGTCAAAAGCAGCTCCGGATCAATTGGAGCACACCAACTCTCGCTGATCAAGGATCCTAATGAGGGGGACCGTCAGCTTGTCTACCTGCACCTGCGGGCATGAAACGCAGGCCCCGGGAAATAGGGCATCAGTACGAATAATGTACTGAGTATGTAAGGCATGAAAATCAGTACATAAAAGATATAGATCAAACATTGAATAAATAATTCCGCCTGTAAGTCTAAATAACTTTGTAAATCTCGAAACATTTATAATGTTATGCACACGTGTGTAAATGTCGTGTCATGCATATGTATAGGTTTACATAACATCGTCAAGTCTCTAAAGGCATCCCATCATATCATCTCGGCCACTGTAGGCAAAATCATCAACATATACCAGCTGATCAGGTGGTGGTGCGTATATAACGCCGTAATATTTTCCCATATCCCATATATATATATATATATATATATATATATATATATATATACGCGTATATAACGCCATCTGGTCATGGGTCAATGTACATGTATAAATGCATGAAATGCATAAGAAATACGTTAATAAGATTTCTTAGAATGTCATAAAAATAATATGCCTGTCGGATAAACTTTATCAAATACGTATTTTTTTAAGATCCATGAACAGAAGATATAATAATAATTCATATTGGGAGTCAAGAATATAGACACCCCTAGTATTTGTATGAATAGAGTCATTTATGGAAGTTGTGCATTTGTTCGTTTCATTCGTGTCGTATAGATCATGCCAAAAAGAAAGAAGGGATTAGCCTTAACATACCTTTAATGTCAACTTCCCACTTGTATATGTGAACAATCTCCTCAATCTTGAGAAAACCGATATGGAAATACACATCTACCTTCACGGTTTGTTCTAATGCAAGGAGATATATCTACCTTTGTAGCTCAAATCTCTCCAGGACCGTTTCTAATCTCAAACAAATGTATTTTCTGCTATATATATATATATATATATATATATATGTCATAAAATGTATCCATCCACAAAGTGAATGAGTGGATAGTGGGGTCCACCTCACTTGCCACAATTTTGAAGTATTGTGACATGTGGCATAGATGTCACATATTAGTCACACATTATTTTGGAAGGGGGGGGGGGAGTCCCCTTCTGTTTTAGACATTCTACTATTTACTTCTCGTTTCAAACAATATTGTATATTGGCACTATTAGTGCTTTCTTGTAGAGATTATGACTCAGTTCCACCAGTTTTGAGAACTGTGTTGTTGAGATTTTATTTCAGAAGATTTTATGAGTTTATCAGTCTTGCTTTAGTATTTCTGTTAATTATTTTTGTCAAGTTATTATTAAATGTTAAGCTTACCTAGTCTTAGAGACTAGGTTCCATCACGACATCCTAAGGAGGAAAATTGGGGTCGTGAAAAGTTGGTATCAGAGCTCTAGTTTCATAGGTGTTACAAGTCATAAGCAAGTTTAGTAGAGTCTTGAGAATTAGTACGGAGACATCTGTACTTATCTTCGAGAGACTCCGAAACTATTAGGAAACTTCACTTCTTTGATTCCATATCCTGCGAAATTTTTTAGTTTAAAATTCTGAATCTTTGTCTTTCTATTCTCTCACAGATGATGAGGACACACACTGCTGGATCCGATGATCAAATACCCATACTCCTTGCTAGAGCTGCAAGAGGCCGGGGTCGGGGCAAAGGCCGTGGAGTTCCATGTGGTGCAGCTAGAGCACCTGCCCGAGCTGCAACAGAGGAGCCACCAGTAGCTCCAGTTGAGGGGCAGGCATCCGAGGCGCCTGTTGCCACCCTGCACTTCAGGAGACCCTCGCACAGTTCTTGAGCATGTTTGGTACTCTAGCTCAGGTGGGGTTGATTCCACTTGTACCAGCCACATCTCATGCTGGGGGAGGAGCTCAGACTCCCACGGCCCGTATTCCAAAGAAACGGGTCCATGTTGATCAAGTCCCAGAGGTTATACCAGTACTGAGGTTTAGGGCATCATCATCTGAGGAGAAGAATCTCAGACTTGAGAGGTTCAAGAAGTATCACCCCCTACTTTCAATGGTTTGGCTTCAGAGGATGCACATAGTTTTTTGGAGGAGTGCTTTCGTATTCTCCACACCATGGGTATTGTGGAGATGAGCGGGTTTGCTTTCACCACTTTCCAGCTGTCAGGAGCAACATAATAGTGGTGGCGGGTGTACGAGGAGGGTAGTCCAACCGATGCAGCTTCACTTACATGGACTCAGTATTCAGCGTGTTCTTGAGAGAGTTTGTTCCTCAGACCCTTAGGGATTTATGGCACGCAGAGTTTGAGCAGCTGCGTCAGGGTACTATAACAGTGTCAGAGTATGTTGTTTAATTCAGTGATTTGTCTATACATGCACCTGCCTTTGTTTCTACACTCAGAGAGCGAGTCCGTCAATTTATCAAGGGGCTCAACTATAGTATTAGATTCAACATGGCTCAAGAGTTGGAGATAGATACCCCATATATGTAGGTGGTAGAGATTGCACAGAAGTTAGAGGGTATGTGGGGCCGTGAGAGGGAGGACAGGGAGGCCAAAAGGCCTCGAGGTACTGGAGGATTTAGTGGTGGCCACGCTGCAGCTACAACCCATCATGGTAGAGGCTATGTGAGCATCCGGTTCACTTACCACTGCCTGCTTCTAGTGGTGCTCCAGCTATTCCGAGATCTCAGGTTGCACACATTGCTCAACCACTTTCTAGTGCACTTTCTACACGGGGTACATTCAGTGGTAAGTCTAGCCGACCAGGCTTGAGCGAGTCCCAACAGCCACACCCACCGAGATCTTGCTTTGAGTGTGGTGATACCCGTCATATGGTTAGAGACTTCCCTATACTCAGGAGGGATGCACCTCCATAGACTACTTAGGCTTCACGAATACACTTAGGCCCACAGACTTCTCAAGCCATGGTTTCTGTCCTAGTTGCCGCTCCACCCGCACAGCCAGCTAGGGGTGGGGGATGGTCGGGTAGAGGTCGCCCTAGAGGGGGAGGCCAGGCCAGATATTATACTTTTTCAGGTATCACAGAGGCAGTCGCTTTAGACGCAGTCATTACAGGTATGGTTCTGATTTTCCATAGAGATGCATCCGTCTTATTTGATACGGGATTGACTTATTCATATGTGTCATCTTACTTTGCTCTTTATTTGGATATATCTCGTGATTCATTGAGTTCTCTTGTTTATGTGTCCACGCCTATGGGAGATTCTATTGTTGTGGACCATGTGTATCGGTCATGTTTAGTTGTTATTAGTGGTTTTGAGACTAGAGTTGGTGTATTATTGCTTAGTATGGTATACTTTGATGTTATCTTGGGCATGAACCGGTTGTCACCCTATCATGCTATTCTGGATTATCACGCCAAGAATGTGACGTTGGCTATGCTAGGTTTGCCACAGTTAGAGTGGAGGGGTGCATTAGATTATGGTCCTAGCAGGGTTGTGTCATTTCTAAATGCTCAGCGGATGGTTGAGAAGGGGTGTGATGCTTATCTAGTCTTTGTGAGAGATGTCAGTGTTGATGCTCCTACCGCTGAGTTAGTTCTATTAGTGTGATACTTCCCAAATATATTTCTAGCAGATCTTCTAGGCATGCCGCTCGATAGGAATATCAATTTTGGTATTGACTGGTTGTCGGGCACCCAGCCCATTTCTATTCCACCATATCGTATGGCCCTAACAGAGTTGAAGGAGTTATAGGAGCAGTTGCAAGAGTTACTTGATAAGGGTTTCATTCGGCCTAGTGTGTTGCCTTGGGGTGCTCCGGTCTTATTTGTGAAGAAGAAGGATAGTTCTATGTGCATGTGTATTGATTATCGGTAGTTGAACAAGGTTACATTTAAGAACAGGTATCCATTGCCGCGCATCGATGACTTATTTGACTACAAGGTGCTAGAGTGTTCTCAAAGATTGAGTTGCGGTCAGGTTATCATCAGCTAAAGATTTGGGATTCGAATATTCCGAAGACTGCCTTTAGGCCTCGGTCGGACATTGCGAGTTCATTGTGATGTCATTTGGGTTGACCAACGCCCTAGCAGCATTTATGCACCTAATGAATAGTGTATTCTAGCCACATCTTGATTCATTCATCATTGTGTTTATTGACAACATCTTGGTGACTCCCACAGTTAGGAAGATCATGAGCAGCACCTGAGGATCGTGCTTCAGACCTTGAGAGAGAAGAAGTTGTATGCAAATTCTCAAAGTGTGAATTCTGGCTTGATTTAGTGGCGTTATTGGGTCATGTGGTATCAAGTGAGGGGATCGAGGTAGATCCGAAGAAGATTGAAGCAGTTTAGAGTTGGCCCAAACCGTCTTCAGCTACTGAGATTCGGAGTTTCCTTGGTTTGGCTAGGTATTATCACCATTTAATAGAGGGTTTCTCATCTATTGCCACACCTATGACCAGATTGACCCAGAAGGGTGCTCCTTTCAGATGGTCCGAGGAGTGTGAGGCGAGCTTTCAAAAGCTCAAGACTACTTTTTCTACAGCCCTAGTGTTGGTGTTGCCTACGGGTTCAGGGTCTTACACTGTGTATTGTGATGTGTCATGTGTTGGCCTTGGCACAGTGTTGATGCAAGACAGTAAGGTGATTGCCTACACGTATCGGTAGTTGAAGACCAATGAGAAGAACTATCCTGTCCATGACTTGGAATTGGCAGCTATTGTTCATGCATTGAAGATCTGGCGGCATTATTTGTATGATGTCCCATGTGAGGTCTATAGCGACCAACGAATTCTAAACATCTGTTCAAACAGAAATATCTTAACTTGTGGCAGCGAAGATGGTTAGAGTTGCTTAAAGACTATGGTATCACTATTCTATATCATCCCAGGAAGGCCAATGTGGTGGCCGATGCCTTGAGTCAAAAAGTGGATAGCTTGGGCAGTTTAGCATATCTACCGGCAGCAGAGAGGCCACTAGCCATAGATGTTCAGGCCATGGCCAACCAGTTTGTTAGATTGGATGTTTCGGAGCCCAATCGAGTACTTGCTTGCGTGGTTACTCGGTCTTTTTTATATGATCGCATTAGAGAGCGCCAGTATTACGACCCCCATTTTCTTGTCCTTAATGACACGGTTCAGCACGGCAATGCCAACGAGGTTTCTATCAGAGATGACGGAGTATTGTAGATACAGGGCTAATTATGTGTGCCTAATGTGGATGAGGTGCGTGAGATGATCCTTCAGGAGGCCCACAGTTCAAGGTACTCCATTCATTCAGGTGCCGCTAAGATGTATCAGGATTTGAGGTAGCACTATTGGTGGAGAAGAATGAAGAAAGAGATAGTAGAATATGAAGCTCGGTGCCTAAATTGCCATCAGGTGAAGTATGAGCATCAGTGGCCGGGCGGTTTGTTTCAGAGACTTGAGATTCCCGAGTTAAAATGGGAGTGTGTCACCATGGACTTCATGGTTAGGCTCCCATAGACTCAGAAGAAATTTGACGCGGTATGGGTGATTGTGGATAGGTTGACCAAGTCAGCTCATTTTATTCCGGTAGTGACTACATATTCTTCAGAGCAGTTGACTCAGATCTATATTCGCAAGATTGTTTGACTTCATGGAATGCCGGTATCCATCATCTCTGACTGGGGCACGCAGTTCACATAGCATTTTTGGAGAGCTGTGCAACATGAGTTAGGCACACGGGTTGAGTTTAGTACAACACTTCACCCTCAGAAGGACGGACAGTCCGAGTGCACCATTCAGATTTTGGAGAATATGCTTCGTGCTTGTGTTATGGATTTCGGGGGTTTTTGGGATCAGTTACAACAACAACTACCAATCGAGTATTCAGATGGCTCCTTATGAGGCCCTATATAGGATACAGTTCCATTCCCCAGTTGGTTTGTTTGAGCAGCGAGAGGCTAAGTTATTGGGCACAAATTTGGTTCGAGATGCCTTGGAGAAGGTTAAGTTGATCTAGGATTGGCTTCGTACAACCCAATCTAGACAGAAGAGTTATGCAGATCAGAGGGTTTGTAATGTTGCATTCATGGTTAGAGAGCGAGTCTTGCTCTGGGTTACACCCATGAAGGGTGTGATGAGGTTCGGTAAGAAGGGCAAGTTGAGCCCTAGGTATATCGGACCTTCTGAGATCCTTGAGAGGATTGATGAGGTGGCCTACAAGCTTGCATTGCCACCTAGTTTATCTGTGGTTCATCTGGTGTTCCATGTTTTTATGCTCCGAAAGTATTATGGTGATCTGTCTCATGTTTTAGACTTCAGCACAGTCCAATTGAACGAGGATTTGACTTATATTGAGGAGCCGGTGACTATCTTGGACAGACAAGTCCGAAAGTTGAGATCAAAGAACATCACTTCATTGAATGTCCAATGGAGGGGTTATCCGGTCGAGGAGGTGACCTGGGAGACCGAGCACGACATGCAGAGTCGTTATCCTCATCTATTTATCACTTCAGGTATGTCCTTATGCATGTTCTAGGATGAATGTTTGTTTTAAGAGGGGGAGAATGTAACGACCCGACCGATCGTTTTGTGTCATTGCGCATCGTTTCCCTTATTTATGCTTCATCATGTGTGTTTATGGTTTTATAACTTGCGGGGTTGGTTAGTTTCATTCCGGGAAGCTTCCGGGTTGATTTGGACCCTTTGATTATTGACTTAGAAGCTTAAATTAAAAATATTGACCAAACTTTGACTTTTGTGAAAACGATCCTGAAACGGTGTTTTGATGGCTCCCATAGCTTTGTATCATGATTTCTGACTTGGGCGTATGCCAAGAATTGAATTCGGAAGTCCATAGGTTGATTGGTGTTGTTTTGCCGAAATTTGGCAATTTGAAGTTGAAACGTTTGACCGTATGTGGACTTTTAGCTATCGAGCTCGGAATTTGACTTTGGGACTTGGCATAGGTCTGTTATTCTATTTAGAACTTGTCTGCAAAATTTGGTATCATTTGGAGTTGATTTGATAGGATTCAGATGTTTACTTGTAATTCTAGAGATTCTTGAACTTTACTTTTAAATTCATGCATTTTAGTGTTCGATTCATAGTTTGAGATATTATTTTTGTGTTTTGATCATGTGAGAGAGTTTGTATGATGTTCTTAGACTTGTGTAGATGTTTGGTTTGGAGCCATGAGGGCTCGAATGAATTTCGGACATGTTTCAGAAGGTTTTGAACTGAAAATGAAATATCTGGTGTCTGGTGCCTTTGGTGTCGCATTTGAGAACACCAAGTTCGCAATTGCGAGCTTAGCAGGGGGCACTTGGCTCGCAATTGCGAAGTAGGTCAGGTAGAGGGGTAGTTTGAATTTGCGACAAAATAGTGGCATTTGCGATGGAGTCAGGCTTCGCAAATGCGAAGCCAGAGTGGCTATTGCAACCTCCTCATAGGACTGATAGTGGCCGTATTTGCAAGGAATTCTTCGCAATTGTGAGGATTTGCAATTGCAAACTCATGTCACAATTGCGACATCTGCAGTTGATCAAAAGGGCTAGAAGTCGGGATTTCATCTCATATTCTCTCATTTTAGAACCCTAGACTTGGTAGGAGGCGATTTGGAGAGGGGATTTGCATCTACAAACTTTGGGTTAGTGATTCTATAATCTATTTCTTACTATATTCCATCAATATATCTTAGATTTAAACATCAAAATCATGTGAATCAAAGTGACAATTTGTGAAACCTTGTCAAGTTTTTGAAAAATAAGAATTTGAGTTTTGAGAGTCGATTTGGACTCGGATTTTGAAACTAATCATATATATGGACTCCTGGGGTTATAGGTAGCCGGAATCCTCCTTTGGACCCGGGTTTTGACCGAGGAGTGCGACCGACGCTCAACCGAATGAACCCGACCGAGCAAGCCTGTTAGATTTTATTCTACCCAAACTCATCCTCGAATAAAGATAATACATATTTTCATTAATTAGACAAAAAACGTGATCATGTCTATAATACCAATTCATTACCAATAGTTACTTCATTTTTTTAAAGTCTCCGTTCCACACATTTTTCATAATCTGAAATGGAAATAGTAATTCAAATACAACATAACGAGTTTGTCTTTTCCAGTACCAATACACAACCCACACTATGTCTATGAAGCCTCTATAGATAAGGAAGAGTACAATGATAATGTCGGCAACAAGGCCCCGGCTATACCTCAAAAAGAATACACAATGTACAAAAGATTTATGACCCCGGGATGAAGTGGGGCTCACCAAGCCAGCTGGGAAGAAGGTGTACTGCTATCATTGATCAATATCTCCTACTGTGGAACCACCTGCATCCATTTAAAGATGCAGCGCCCCCGGCAAAAAGGACGTTAGTACCGTCAAATAGCACTAGTATGTATAACTAAACACCGTCTCAATAGAATGACAAATAATACAAACAAGATTATCATAATATCAATGAAAGCCTTAATCAACATCACACCTCAATTTAGGATCAAGACAGTGTTCAAATTAATTTCTATATCTCACATTGGGAGATTTTTAATATCTATATACCATTGTCCACAATACCATTATTCACAATACTAGTACCACCGTATTCTCAGTATGGAGTCCGATCACGACCCAATCGGCTAGGCTATCTCATTAGAGGCATCAACCACAATTACTCTCAATATCAATACCACCGTCTTTAACATGGAGTCCGATCATGACCCGGTCGGCTAGGCTATCCATTAGGGATATCGACCACAATCACAATTTAAATTACGATTTCCAGCACAATTACCACCATGTATGCGGCATGGTGTCCGATCATGACCCGGCCGGCTAGGCTGTCTTATTCGAGACATCAACCTTTTTATACCAATCATCGCATTTCATATTACTTTCACATCTTATCATTTCATTGGCACTAATGGCCATTACTATAAGATCATTCTTGGCACGTTGTCCATATTTAGTATTTCATGCTCACCTTTTCACTTTCTAACATTAACATCATCAACAACAAAATCAACAATTCAAATCAAGGCATGTAGTACATATGTGAGCAATTAAGAGTCTAAGGCACATAGAGATTCTTCACAAAATTTGGCATAATAGCCTTCGTCTGAATTTAACTTGAAGTCGAACATTTATAATGCACCGCTATATTTTTAACACATCCTCAATTGATAACATAATATAAATAAAGCGTTTGGAATACTTGTTGAACATATATCTTTCAACCCAATCTTACTCGGAACAGAAAATTTTATAATGATCCACTCGGGACTTACATAATTCACATGAATATCGTGGGATCCAATTCTAAGAGAAGAGTTTAGCCAACATACCTCACTTGAGCTTTCGTACACTCTAATTGTTCCGGAATTCTTAACAACTTCAATCTATTGTAAAAATATAACAAATTGAATCAAAATTAGGAAGATGATCATAGTTCTAGCTCATTAGAGCATTTTATCAAACACTAGGTATGCATAAGGTTTCAAGGTCCTTTTATGGAGAATTCCATCATCCCACAACTCAATATTTACCATGCTTAGTTTAACATTCTTCCTACACCCCTTGATATCATATGCATGTAAAATAAACAACTCCCATGCCCAACAATTATCTTGCTAATTACCCATTTTCAGATAAATTTCGAAATTAGGGGTTAGGGTGTAGAATCTTACCTATAGGATGAAGACCTAGTGAGTTTCCCTTCTTAATCTTCCAAAACATGGGCAAGAATTGAAGAACAACTATTAAAGAACACCTTCTCACTCTAAAATGTCAGATTATAGCTCAAAAATGGCCCAAAGAGTGTATTTAACGAAATAGGGTCGGGTTTTAAAAACCCAAAAATGGAGCTCTGGAACAAGGTCTGCGATCGCATAACTGATATGCGGACCGCATATCGGTCGTATAATTGGTTACAAAATAGCCAAAAGAATTGTCTGTCTATGCGGTCACTATGTTGTCCGCATAACTGTTATGCGGTCGCATAATGACCGCATAACAGCTTTGCGGTCGCATAGTCGACCGCAGAATTACCTTCAATCTAACCCTCTCCTACCTTACTTCAGCGGCCATTATGCGGCCCACGGAGTGATTATGTGGTGCATTGCTCGACCTAAAACTAATTCGGCACCACAAAACATTATTTTCTTTTGCAAATGTTTACGGGGCCTTACACCGTGAGATTTGAGAGATTGATGACTGAGTTGGGGCGTGAGAGCCGGATTGTGAGTGACATTTATGGGATCGGGTTGCACACTGCAACAGGCTTTAATGACTCATTATGGGATCAGACTGCACGCTACAGCATGCCATGTTGGCTTATATTAGCGATTGGGCAGGATCTGCCCCTTTGGAGTCTGACATACCAGCAACGAGTGCATGTATCGTACAGTGCCGAGCGATTGAGTGTGCTGAGTGATTGAGTGTGATGAATGAGAGTGTGATACAGTGAGATTGAGTACTCTAAGAGTGTGAGTATATGGGTTTATCACTGTGATGCATTACATTTGACATGCATACTTGGCATGTAGGCATAGAGATGCATCTCCTCATGCTCTAAGGTATTGTGACATTCATGACTTGACATGCATATTGATATATAGGCATATAACTGTACTTTCCTCATGCTATATGATAATAAAATATCTTATCGGTTGTTGAAAGGTTTTGAAAAAAATCACAGTTTCCTGATATACTCATATCTTGGTGATTTCGGTGAAAGATTTGGGTTTTACTGTTATACTTGAAAAGCATGCCTGTTTTCTGTAACTATGAACGAGCTGAACATAATATCTTTGAGTTATTACTTGCAATGTTTTTATTATATTGTTACAAGTAGTTCTTGGCCTTTGGTGTTGGACTCTAACCTTCTCCCAAGCTCTTCACTGCTTTTAACCTAAGGTTAGGTTTGTTACTTATTGAGTACATGGGTCGGTTGTACTCATACTACACTTCTGCACCTTGCTTGCAGATTTTGGAGTTGATATTGATGTGTATGGCGGGAGCTGTCATTGAAGATGTACCTGTGTTCCGGCTATAGCTGCCTCTTATTCTTGGTAGTTTTAGATTAATAAATTTATTCATATATATTTTGAATAGATGATGTATTTATTTCATACTTGCTTTGTAAACTCTAAATCTTTGAAGATCATGATTTGTACTACCAGTCCTTTGGGAGTTGTATAAAATTCAGTTATTTCATGTTTGACTCTTATCATTATCATTATATTGTGGTTTATTGTTATTTGACTTACCTAGCGGGTTAGGTTAGGTGCCATCACGACTAGTGAATTTCGGGTCGTGACATTGTTGTTTGTTCTTCCTTGTTCTATCAGTTATTTTGCGTGTATGATCATTGTGGTTCTCTTTAATTGATTCCTTTATGTTATCTTCATGCTTACAAATTTTGGTATTAGTTTATGTTATTAACTTTTTTCGTATCAGTTATTTCGTTGCCTTCCATTATTTATCGTTATAATGTTTTCATACTGTTTATTATGTCCTAGTGGGTGTCTTGACCTGGCCTCACTACTACTCTACTAAGGTTAGACTTGATACTTACTGGGTACCGTTGTGGTGTACTCATACTACGCTTTTGCAAATCCTTTTGTACAGATCCAGGTACGTCTGCTCGTGCCGAACGCTAGAGGTTGATTGAGTAGCTGTTCTTGTAGACTTCAGGGTATACTTGCTCGACGTCCGCAGACCTCGGAGTCCCCTTGTGTTTTAGACATTATACTATTTACTTCTTGTTTCAAACAATATTGTATATTGGCACTATTAGTACTTTCCTGTAGAGCTTCTGACTCAGTTCCACTAGTTTTTGGGAAATGTGTTGTTGAGATTCTATTTCGAAAGATTTTATGAGTTTATCAGTCTTGCTTTAGTATCTACTGTTTACTTCTCGTTTCAAACAATATTGTATATTGGCACTATTAGTATTTTCTTGTATAGCTTCTGACTTAGTTCCACCGGTTTTGGGAAGTGTTTATTGAGATTCTATTCCAGAAGATTTTATGAGTTTATCAGTCTTGCTTTAGTATTTTTATTAATTATTTTTGTCAAGTTGCTATTAAATGTTAGGCTTACCTAGTCTTAGAGACTAGGTGCCATCACGACATCCTACAGAGGGAAATTGGGGTCGTGACAGTGAGGCTGCATAGGGTTCCTGTTTCTATTGTATCTGATCGATACCAGAGGTTTACATCCAGATTCTAGACTAGCTTGCAAGAAGCGTTGGGAACTAGGTTGTCCTTCTTTCCATCCTCAGACAGACGGTCAGTCCGTGAGGGTAATACAAATCTTGGAAGATATGCCTCAAGCTTGTATTATTGAGTTTGAAGGTAGTTAACATTTAGCCTTGATAGAATTTTCTTACAATAATATATATAAATGAAGTATAGGAATGCCCCTTATGAAGCTTTATATGGGAGAAAATGTAGAACTCCTCTTTGTTGAAATGAGGTTGGTGAAAGGAAATTGATTGGTCCTGAGATTGTGCAACAAACCGAAGATAAGGTAAAAATCTTCAAAGATCTGTTAAAAATTACTTCAGATAGACAAATATCTTATGTTGATCTTAAGAGGAACAAAATTGAGTATCAAGCGGGCGATAAGGTATTTTTAAAGGTTTCTCCTTGGAAGAATATTATGAGATTTGGCCAAAAAGGAAAACTTAGCCCTCGATTTATGGACCTTATGAAGTGCTTGAGAGAGAGTTGACCCGGTTGCTTATAAACTAGCTCTTTCACATGAGTTAAACAAGATCCATAATGTCTTCCATGTTTCTATGCTTAGGAGATAACGCTTAGATCCATCTCATGTCCTTCCTGTTGAATCTATTGAGGTCAATACTGATTTGACATATGAAGAAGAACCTATTCAAATCTTAGCGCGTGAGATAAAGGGCCTAGAAATAAGAGAATTCCCTTAGTGAAAGTTCTTTGGAGAAATTATTCTGGCAAAGAAGTTACTTGGTAGCGATAAGAGGATATGCGAGTTCGATATCCACATTTATTTCGGGACTAGTATAACGTAAATTTCGGGATGAAATTTATTTAACGGAATTTGAAATTGCCTACTTTAGATTGTGTTAATATGTACAAAGAAGTTTCATGGTATTTCTATGTTTAACCCTTAACATCCTTTTTAATAAATTGTTATGAAATACATATATATATATATATATATATATATATATATATATATATATATATATATATATATGTATTTCAAAGTTCATATATATTACTTATCCAAAGTTGGGCAACCACCTTTTTCATACTTATCCAAAGTTCATATATATTACTTTTGTTACTTGCTTTTCCATAACCTCCTCTCATATTTCATTCCTTCATGCCAAAGAAAATTCCAACCCTCTCTCCTTCTTATCACATGAAATACTACATGAAAAGCATCAGAATGTTTCACTAAACCAACTAGCCAAACTAGGTGAAGCTCAAGTTGCTCCTCTCTTTTGTGACAAGTTACTAAACCTGTTTTTACACTAGACAGTTATTACTTGTTTTATCATATCTTCTTGTATAGAACTCCGTTTTAAGTGAGCCAAGATTTTCTAGAAAGATATTTCATATCTCAATAACTCTTGTTCAGGAACTAAAATCTACTTTTTGCTTTTATTTACTCGAAAATGGGTGATAAAATACACGGCAGGTGCTGCCCAAATTTTCTGTTTTACAAACCCTCCATGTACTACTATTAGTATTTTGAGTATAACTCTGTGTACGAAAATTATATGGGGGTAATTCAAGACTCTATGGAACCCTAAGACATATATATATATATATAAAACTTTCATGAAGACTATAAAAATTTTCTGTTTTAATATGAATATGATGCAAGATAGTGGTACAGTTCAGATTTTCTGTTTCAAAAATTTAGGGTTATTTTCACCGATATCATATGTAGTTTGACATGTTGCAATCACTGAACTTATATAGATATTTGATTATGTATTTAAGGTATATATATACCCTTGTAAAATCTAAGGAGAAGTGTTTGAGGAAGTGGACGAATTTGGTTGGTCTATGGCGTAGACGATTCGAATGTCCTCAAGTTGTGGTTGAACTGTTTTGTGGTAAAACACCAAGGTTTTTGTATAAACTTGAAGTTGTACTCTTTTAACTTGCTGGAATATTTTGAAATAATTTGAGCTTTTGTTTCCCTTGTCTTCAATTAACATCGTTGTATTCGTGTTAATCATGTATTGTAAGATATTCGCTAACTCGCCCACTTGTGTGGATTGTTTGATCATTTTATATTCTTGTTGGGACTTCGTATTTCTTGTGGCAGTGACTTTGTCACTCATCTCGGCATGCCTCTTGATTCGGATCTTTTTCCATCTTGACTTTTGATTTGTGGTTCGTCTTAAATTATGAAACTTGTCCGTATAAAGTACAAACTAGAAAGCCATTTTTAATATCGTTCTTGATTCTTTTGACTATTGGGTTTCGACCCTACTTGATTTGGGGCTTCAGTCTATTTTGATGTCTTATTATGCTTAGTGTGATGGAATGACGTACATATTGGGAAAAATGGATATTTGCCAAACTCTCTTGGATTGATGTTATACATTTTCTTGACACTTGAATCTTGAATATTGATATTTATACTTGAAAACGCTTCAAGGTTTGATATTTGATACTTTTGATATATCTATCTTCTTCATGTATCTTTATATCTTATTTGAGCTACTATGGCATCGAGTGGAATGGGGGAATTTAGTGGCTCTAAGCTTAAAGTTTATCTAAGCATTATGCTTAGCGATGGTTGCTTTCTATCGTAGGTAATGTGCGAGAAGATATTTGAAGAGGGCGTTTTGGAGTAGAATTTTCAGAAGCTTTTGTGGAGATCACATTTGCATATGCTTCTAGGTTTGTATAGTTTTGGGACTTGTACATGATATATATATATATATATATATATATATAACACTTATGTATGTAATTTTGGAGGCTTGTTGGATCTCATGACCATAAGCTTGTAACTTGAATTTGGTGATCTAGTTTTGTTGTTTTAGGGTGTGTTAATAACCCAATTCTTGTAATAAGCTAAATTTATATTTTGTCTTGTAAATATATACAAAGGAGAAGACTAGATTTTGTTTTACACTCGCTAGTTTGAAATTCATATACAATATGAACATGCAGTGATGTTGAATGAAAAGTACAATTTTATTAGGAAGTTGCCTTAACGTGTTGATTATTCAAGAAGGGTTGTATCACATTATCTTGATATTCTGATATTATATTTCATTTAAGAAATTTTACGAAGTGTATCTCAAAAACAAAAAAATATTGCACTTGAAACCTTTATCGTATGGGCCTATTTCCGCTACTAAATTATTATGAATGTCTTTATAGATTAATATTGTATGAATGTTGTAAGTAGTAAATTAGCTTTGTTTCATAAGTAGTACCCTCCCAAAGGGGTTGCTACTCAGTATCGTTAGATCACCGAGGAAGGCTGGGTTATAAATGCCCAGGCCCGAAACTACACGTGCCGGTATAGGAGTTGATTGCAGGGTGAGTCCCTATTATATTATATTAAGATTATTCCCCTTTATTGGGATGAGTTGATAGATAGTGAGGACATTTCTAACCATACGACATTGTGGTAAGACGGCCTAGCCGATCGGGCAGAGATCAGATGCCATGACGCGCACATGGTGGTATTGTATTTCTATATCCACCCGCATACATTGGGGTGAGACGGCTTAGCTGATCGGGTGGGGATCGGACTCCATGATATGTGCATGGTGGTGTGTCAGTGCTAAGGATCTCCCAACTGAAAATAAAAATGATTACTTGAAGTCCTATTTTGTTTTAACTTGGTATTTAAATATGATTGATTTACTTGAAGTCCTATTCCATATGTACTAATGTCCCTTTTGCCGGGAGCTCTGCATCTTTAATGGATGCATGTGGTTCCTCAGCAGGTGGCAGTGATCGTTGATAGCATCATACCCTATTCTCAGTGGATTTTGGTGAACCCCACTTCCTATTGGGGCTTTGTGTCTTTTGATCCTTGTACATTGTATCTTGAGGTACATCCGGGGCCTTGTCACCGGCACTTTCATACTACTCTTCTATTCCATTTAGAGGCTCCGTAGATATAGTACGGGTTGTATTTTGATTTGGGAAATAGACTATAAATATTGTAGTTATGGGATGTTTCACTAATGTGAACTTGTAATCTTTTGAAAATTGTCAATGAAACTCCTTTAAGTAATGGAAAAGGATGTTGTGCACATTATTCTTCACATGTCTATCTCTTATTACTCATTCTTAAATTGTTCATGGATAAGGTTGGGTAAAAGGCATCAAGTAGGCTTGCTTGATCAGAATATCTCGGTTGAGCATCGGTCGCGCTCCCTAAGGCCGGGGCGTTACAATGGCGCCGTTGAATTAGAGTTCAAGGATGGGACTCGAACCTTCAAAGTAAATGGCCAAAGGGTGAAGCACTGCCTCGGAACCATTGGAGAAAGGCAGTTGGTGGAACAATTCAAACTCAAAGATATTCCTATACCAACCTCCACAACTGATTAGCCAAAAAGGGGTAACATCGTCGTGTCACGACGTTAAATCAAGATCTTCTTAGGAGGCAACCTATGTGTTGGAAATATTTTTGGTCAGATTTTTTGTCTTTGTAGGTTTATTTGTCTTTGTTGAACATTTTGATGTGTGTGTTTTAGAGTGCAGGGTAATCAAAATGCAGAGAAATGGGAGGCAGAGGCAAAGGAAAATTGAAGAAAAGTTAATTGAGCTTTAGATGTTTTTCTGCGGCCACATATGCGACCACATAATGGTTTCGCGGACAACATACTGGTCGCAGACATAATCAGACCTTCCTGAAAATGAGTCACTCAAAATGCGGTGAAAGGCCAACTTTTGCGGACCGCATAATGGTTCTACAACCTCAGATGCGACCGCACACTGGTCACGCACATCCCAGGTAACAGCTCATAGCATAATGTTTATGCGACCGTGAATGTTGTTTCGTGATGGTCACCATACCGCAGAATTCACAGGTATTAAAACTTTCTCCCCATTTTTCCCTTTCCTATGTATGATCCCACACTCTAATTCAACGAAAGAAAACAAAAATAAAACAATAGAAAACACAAAAGAAAAACAAAAGCTTGAACACAACACAATCCCCGTGGAGAACTCATGCCCACCAGTGCACAATCACCAAGGTCTCCACTCTCATCCCCCCCCCCCTCTTTGCTCTTGCTGGTTTTGTATTTACTTACAAAAAAAGTCCCCCAATCCATGAACCCCGTGTTTCCTACCCGTTCTTTGTCATTTACTGAGAACCCCTCGCTGGGGTTTCTTCCCAGTGTTTCTGTGTGATGGGTGATCGTTAGGGGGGAAGGGGGAATGTTAGTCAAAATTGTGGGTATAGGGCTAGGGTTACTGAGTTGTGTTTTGGTTGTAGTGATTCTTGATAATGCACATTAAGTATTCGTTGCAATTGAAATTAATAAATTGATGGTTGTGGTGTGTTGACTCTGTGAATTTATGTAGTGTATATGTAGTGTTTAGGTAGTATAGAGTAAAATTAATGTCCAAAAGTTGCATGTGTGTTGCCTCTCAATGAAGAAGATGACTTCTGCGGCACCACATAATTGATTCGCGGTCAACAAATTCATCGCATAGTTGAGGCAAATTATATGCTTGTGGGGTGGTGACTCTGTTGTGGATTCTGCGGTCACAGAATTGATTTACGGACCATAAATTCATCGCAGACGTCAACAGATTCAAGGTAATTTGGAGGTTGAATTTGTTTTCATCCTGCGATCACAGATTATTTCAACAACCACTTCTGCAGTTGCATAATTTGTTGATCATAGCATGGTACATTTTGCGGTGCGTTTAGCGGTCCGCAGATTTGTTCTATGATCGCTTATGAATGTTCTGTCTTATGCTCACTTCACTATTATTGGCAGGAATGGAACCAAAGAAAACCCAAACACCTATAGCACCCACCACAAGAGGAAAGAGACGGGCTAGAACTACAAGTCCAACATCATAGCAGCTCCAACACAAACATCCTGGCATATATGTCACTTCCTCTGAGTCTGTCTCCCAGTCTGAAGAGGAGGGGGTACAACTTGACCTAGTACCACCAGTTGATCTCTGCGCAAAAGTGTGAAGAAAGAATGCTCAAGATACACTCAAGTTTAGTATCACCAGATCCTGGAGTAAATACAAAGAGGCATTGGAAAAAAGGAATACCCTCGAAGAAAAGAAGCTAAGTGTGAAAGAACTTAAAGAGAACTACCCACATGTACTAGACAACATCAAGAAGAGGGGATGTGAGTTCTTCACTGAGCCTCCGAGGGAATACAACGAGACACTTTTTAGGGAGTTCTACCCTACATATAATGCTTTAATGACTAAAAAGCAAGCAAGGCGCCGTGCTTACTTGACCTCCATCACAGTCAGAGGAGTTGTGGTATCTTATGGCCCCAAATCGATAAATGAAATATATATCGGGACTTGGGAACCAGGCACGACAGAATATGATGCAAAGATGGCAAATAAGGAAGATGAGAGTGCTTGGGTAGCATTTGTCATAGCTCAGGGGACTCCAGCCTGGATTGAACCGGGCTAGAAGATTCACAAGAGGGATCTCACCCAAGAAAGCCGGTATTGGCTAAGTTTTATTTGTTCTCACATACAACCAACGAGAAATGAGACTGACATCAGTCTAGAAAAGGTGATCCTTATTGCTTCAATCATATCGGGTTTCAGGATTGATTTGGGGCAGCTCATGTTCCCTAAGATTGGCGTCCAGGCAAACCAGGGGCAAATTTTGCTTCCCTTTCCATGCCTCATCACTTTTTTGTGTGAAGACGTAGAGATACTTCGGTCAATATTTTGAGCAAATAATCCCGGATCCATATTTTGACGGTCCCGGTGGGTCCGTATCATAATTTGAGACCTGGGTGTATGCCCCGAATCGAATTCGGAGGTCCCTAGCTCGAGTTGTTTATTTTTATTGAAAATTGAAAGTTTTATGATTTTTTAAGAATTGACTGATGTTTGGTCTTGTTGATACCGGGTCTGTATTTTGGTTTCGAAGCTCGGTACAAGTCCACTGTTATATTTATGACTTGTCTGTCAAATTTGGTGAGAAACGGAGTTAGTTTGGCATGATTCGGACGTTCAGTTGTGAAAATAGAAATTTTAAAGTTTTCTGGAAAATTTCATTTGATTTGGTATCCGATTCGTAGTTCTAGGTCTTATTTCGGTGTTTTATTCGCGCGAGCGAGTTCGTATGAAGTTTTTGGACTTGTGTGCATAATTGGTTTGGAGCACCGAGGGCTCGGGTGAGTTTCAGATAGGCTACGAGTGTTTTGAAACTTAGAAAATCTGGGTTTTTTTGTGCTTCAGTTGTTATCTGGTGTCTTCTTCTTCGCATTCGTGAAGGTACTCTCGCGGCCGATCTCATTGAATTGGGGATGGTTGATTTTGATGTAATTATGGGAATGGATTGGCTTTATTCATGTTTTGCTAAGCTCGACTGCCGAACTAGATTTGTGAGGTTTGAATTTCCAAGTGAGCCAGTTATTGAGTGGAAGGGGGATAATGTGGTGGCAAAGGGTAGGTTTATTTCTTACCTTAAGGCCACAAAGATGATCAACAAGAGGTGTATTTACCACTTGGTCCGGGTTACAGACACCGATGTTGAGGCACCTACACTCGAGTCAGTGTCAGTTATGAATGAATTTCCGGAGGTCTTTCCTGATGAGCTCCCTGGGGTTTCGCCAGACAGGGAGATTGATTTTGGGATTGATGTGATGCCAGGCACACAACCTATATCTATTCTGCCCTACAGAATGGCACCGGCAGAATTGAAGGAACTAAAGGAACAATTGAAGGATTTGTTGGAGAAGGGTTTCATCTGACCGAGTGTGTCGCCATGGGGCGCACCAGTTATTTTTGTGAGGAAGAGAGATGGATCACTGAGGATGTGTATTGACTACTGGCAGCTCAATAAAGTCACAATCAAAAAGAAATACCCACTACCAAGGATAGATGATTTGTTTAATCAGTTACAGGGTGCTAAATACTTCTCCAAAATTTATTTATGATTCGGGTATCACCAATTGAAGATCAGGGAGCAAGATATTCCGAAAATAGCTTTTAGGACCCGGTATGGGCATTTTGAATTTCTGGTGATGTCTTTTGGTCTAACAAATGCCCCAACGGCTTTCATGGATCTTATGAATCGAGTTTTCAAGACTTTCCTCGACTCCTTTGTGATAGTGTTCATTGATGATATTCTTGTGTATTTACGAGGTCGGGAGGACAATGCCGATTATCTTAGGGGCAGTGTTGCAGACTCTTCATCAGCACCAATTGTATGCGAAGTTTTCAAAGTGTGAATTTTGGCTCGAATCTATCACATTCTTGGGTCATGTTATCGCGAGAGAAGGAATCAAGGTTGATCCTCAAAAGATTTCAGTAGTAAAGAATTGGTCTAGACCTAAAATGCCCATAGAGATTCACAGTTTCTTGGGCTTAGCAGGGTATTATAAGAAGTTTATGGAGGGGTTATCTACTCTTGCCTCTCCGTTGACTAAATTGATTCAGAAAGCAGTCAAGTTTTAATGGTCTGATGCCTGTGAAAGGAGCTTCCAGGAGTTGAAATCGATATTGACTACAGCGCCGGTGTTGACCTTGCCAGAGGGTACAGATGAATTTGTGGTATATTGTGATGCTTCAAGAATTAGGCTTGGGTGTTTGTTAATGCAACACGGCAAATTATAGCATATGCTTCTAGGCAACTCAAGAATCATGAAAAGAATTATCCAACACATGACTTAGAACTTGCGGCGATGGTTTTTGCATTGAAACTTTGGCGTCACTATTTGTATGGGGTCTATGTGGATGTATTCATGGACCACAAGAGTCTTCAATATATTTTCAAACAAAAGGAGTTAAATCTGAGGAAGAGAAGATAGCTTGAGTTACTCAAGGATTACGACATCGATATTCTACATCACCCGGGGAAAGTCAATGTCGTGGTGGATGCTCTTAGCCAGAAATCTATGGCTAGTTTAGCAAACTTGAAGGTATATCAAAGGCCATTGGCCAAGGAAGTCCATTGATTGGCTAGTTTTGGAGTTCGTCTTACCGACTCTAATGAAAGAGGGGTAATTGTGCAAAATAGGGCTGAATCATCGCTTGTTGTGGAAGTCAAAGAGAAGCAATACAACAATCCATTTTTGGTGCAATTGAAGGAGGGGATTCAAAATTATAAGACTACGGCTTTTGCTCTTAGCATGGATGATGGTACACAAAGGTACCAAGGGCGGCTATGTGTTCCAAATGTAGATGGTCTCCGGGAAAGAATCATGACCGAAACTCACGCTTCTAGGTATTCCGTGCATCCAGGTTCTACGAAGATGGATCATGACCTCAAGGAAGTCAATTGGTGGAATGACATGAAAAGGAATGTGGCGGACTTTGTGGCAAGGTGCCTGAACTATCAGCAAGTGAAGGCCGAACATCAACGGCTGGTGGGTTGGCACAGAACATAGAAATTCTAATGTGGAAGTGGGAGATGATTAATATGGATTTTATGGTAGGATTACCAGGCACTCCACGCAAGTTTGACTCAATTTGGGTGATCGTGGACCGACGCACAAAATCAGCACACTTCTTGCCAGTTAAATCTACCGACACAGCAGAACCGTATTCTCAGTTGTATATCAAGGAAATAGTCAGGCTACATGGCACTCCAGTTTCTATCATTTCCGATCGAGGGGCTCAGTTCACGGCCAACTTTTGGAGGAAATTTCAGCAAGGTTTGGGAACTAAGGTGAATCTTAGTACAACATTCCATCCACAGACCGACGGGCAAGCAGAGCAGACTATTCAAACGCTCGAGGACATGTTGCGTGCTTGTATTCTTGATTTCAAGGGTAGCTGGGATGATCATTTGCCACTCATAGAGTTTGCTTATAACAACAACTTTCATGCAAGTATCCAGATGGTACCATTTGAGGCATTATATGTTAGGAGATGTAGATCTCCCATTGGGTGGTTCGAGATTGGGGAAGCAGGGTTGATAGGGCCAGACCTTGTACATCAGTCTATGAAAAAAGTTAAGATCATAAAGGAGCGGTTGAAAACTACCCAGAGTCATCAGAAATCCTATTCGGATGTTCATCGCAGAGACTTAGAGTTTAAAGAAGATGATTAGGTATTCTTGAATGTTTCCTTCATGAAGGGTAATATTCAGTTTGGGAAAAAGGGGAAATTGAGTCCGAGGTATGTCGGGCCGTACAAAATCATTCAGAGGATCGGTGAGGTGGTGTACAAGCTTGAGCTACCACCTGAGATGTCATTAGTACACCCAGTGTTCCATATGTCTATGTTGAAGAAAGTAGTTGGAGATCCATCACTCATTGTTACGGTTGAGACCATTGAGGTTAATGAAGAATTGTCATATGAAGAGATTCCATTTGCCATTCTTGATAGGCAAATCCAAAAGTTGAGGAATAAAGAAATTGCCTCCGTGAAAGTGTTATGGCGAAACCAACAGGTTGAAGAGGCCACGTGGGAGGCCGAGGAAGAGATGAAGAAGAAGTATCCTCACTTGTTTGAATAGTTGTGTAATCCTTTCTTTTATGAACCTGTCGCCTTAGAATTTTGTATCACTTGTTCAGTTAATGTAAAGATGCTCCTTTTAATTATATGTTGTTTACATGAGACTACAGTTGGTGTGGTTATGAGTTATGCTAGGTCGTTGGGTTCTATACATGTTTGTAAGATGTGTTCTGGGGCTCTCTTACAAGTGGATAGGCCTAGTTACAAAACAAACTCTGCCAAAATTTTTTGAGAATTTTGGGAGTTAGTCAAATTTGGGGCTGCTGATGTGTGGTATGAAAACTGAGTTGCATAAGATGCTAATAATAGATTTTCACTCTCATTCGAGGACGAATGATCCTAACTGGGGGAGAATGTAAGGCCCCATAAAAGTTTTGCAAACTGAGTTGCATAAGCGGCGTGCAACCCGTCCCACATATATATAGTCCCCTGCGCTCACTGGGGGTGTGCAGACTACGGAGGGGCTCTGTTACACCCCATGTTTTCGTATGTGAAAGTACGCCATAAGTAAATTGATGAAGGCTCGGAAATGAGATTATTTTAAGATTATAAGCATTTTATGCTATTTCAAACAAGTGATAAATAAATTCGTGAAGGTGAGAGGGTAAGAGAATCGAAGAAAGTAAATTTCATCAAAGTTTGATAGTTTGGAATAAAATACGGCCCGAGCTAAATTACCCGGTATTTATGGACTAGAGCCATACAAGGTACCATGTGACTTTGATAGTAAGGTCTATAAAGTGTATTAAATGTAAGTAGTATTTTAAGTAATTTGAGACAATTCTTAATTATGTGGGTAATTAGTTAATTATCGGATAGCGGAATATTACCTAATTAAATAATTGATGACTGGATAAAGTTTAAATCCCCCAACAAGGGGATTACGTGGCACCCCCCATGCCAAGAGTGTGACTCATAACATAGAATGAAAGATGGCTAATTAAAAGGGTCATACACGTGACACATACAAAAAGGTATTAGAAGTTTGGCACTTTAGGCTTCATTTTGGCCTTAAAAATAACGCTACCCCATTACTTATCATAACACTTCTTTTTTAATGTCTTGAACGCAAGAAACTACAACCAAAACAATATTCCTACAATTCCTTACACACACTACAAACAGAAGTGAGAACGTTAGCAATTTTCATGAGTTTTCAACAAGACTTATTGCAACCAATTCCTACAAAAATCCATCGAGAATTATTAGAATCTCAACAGCGTAAAAATTTTACAGTTCTAAAGGAGTACGGTGCAATCTTTTTCAAAAATATCATACGGATTTTTTCTACTCCAGATATGTTAAGGCTAAGCCCTTCTTTCATTTTGGCATGATCCCGTAATTACACGAATTTGATAACGAAGCATAAAGAAAAATCCATATGCCGGAATTTACGTATATTTTTCTAGTTTTGTAAGTTACAGTATTCTCCTTATCGGGACTTCATATCCAATTGAGTATTTTCTTTTTTTCAGTCATGAGAGCAGAGAATCTATATATACAGTATTACAGTATTTTCATTACCATCGAGCTATAATCGATGGGCAGGCCCCTATTGGCAACCTCTGATCAGATGGTAAGTTATATACCGAGCCTACTGTGGCCGAGCGCCTATGAGCGAGTCCAGTTGGCCGAGATACAGAGCCTAGTATGGCCGAGCGCCTATGAGCAAGCCTGCTATGGCTGAGCAGTTATATATATACCGAGCCTTATAGGGCCGAATAGCTATTTTACGTACTATATTGATAGAGTTGAGTCAGTATCAGTAGGAGAGTATATCTTCAGATTATCTTTGACTCCTAGTTACTTTCAGTTATTATATTATTAGTTCAGTTTCATCTTACAGTATATTGCATTACATACTCGGTACATTATTTGTACTGACGTCCCTTTTGCCTGGGGATGCTGCGTTTCATGCCCGCGGGGCTCGATAGACAGGTCGAGAGTCCTCCAAGTAGTCGATCAGCTCAGCGGAAGATGTTGGTGCACTCCATTTGCTCCAGAGTTGCTTGTTTGGTTAGTATAATTTAGATGTGTATTGTTTGGTATGGTGGGGCTTTGATAACAACACGATAGGGGTCAAAGAATTACTAAAAAAAATCAAAAAACGTGCGGAAGCTAAAAGAAAATAAAGAAACAAAAAAAACAACGGAAAATTAAAGATAGATTGAATTCAAGAAAGAGTTTCTTGAATTCAATAAGTCTATTCTTGAAGTTGAATCCTAACAACAACAATTAGCTAACAAAGAACTAATCGCCTTTGGTAGAGAATTAAAAACAAGAGATAGATTGTGAAACCCGACCCTTTTGAATAACAAGAACAACAATAAGCCTAAACTTATCACATTTCTTGAATACCTAGAAGTGATCTAAGATTTCGAAAGAGTTTAATATTACCACCTTTAGTTGAGTCTTGAAGGTTGAAGAATAAATCCAAGAGTAGCCACACACAAGAGTGCAAGAAAAATCTCATAATTTTTATTGATAATAATCTATCATAATCTAAAAATCTAAAAATAAAGAATATACCCCTTTATATAGAGAGGGGGTCACGAAATTCCTACCTAAAAATAAGGAAATAAAGTCTTAAACTACTTTGGACAACAAGTCCAAATACCTTAGGAAAAGAAAAAACACTAGGAAACAAAAACCAAGTCAATCTTGGAAAGTAACTCCAACAATCTTAGGAAAAGGAAAACATAACCTTAACTACCTAGGAAAACAATAAATCTAGTACCAAAATATATGAAAATAAGTTAAAACCAATCTTGGATAGAATCTTAAAAATCGCAAACCAATCATGGATAGGATCTTGGAAATCTTGGAGGCAACTTGCAAACAACTTGGCACCAACTTGTACCCAACTTCTATCACGCCTATTGAACCTTTCTTGGGAAGCAAGTAAGTCCTTTTTATGTTATAAAAACTTGGCTTCATGTAGGACTTATTGGGCTGCAAGTTTGGACATATTGTTTAGGTGCCAAATAGGTCCAATAATGGCCTGATTTGGACCTTCTTCAGAGGATGTCTCTTGGGATCTAATCCACCTTTTCTTGGACATGAATTTGGACCATAAAATAATTATAATACCTAGACAACTCATATCCTTTATCCTTGAGCTCTCCATCCCAATTAACAACTTCTTTATTTGCACTTGAAGTCTAATGACCTTATTTTGTAACTCTTTAGCTTGACATTTTGTTAAAGGCCCTCTTTGAGATTCTAAAGCTTCATTCTTGTCCTTGAATAGATTTGAGCTTACTAGGATGCTATCATTCCCCTCTTCTTGAAGAAAATTCGTCCTCGAATTTCGATCTTGCAAGAAAAAGAAGTTACGCACTAGTAAATGGCATCCACTAATCTGAAAAAATAGTAGGAATAAAATAAGATAGTGACCATGTGTCCATTTAACCCAATTAAGCCTAATATGTATAAATACTCCTTTATAAAGCATATGTACATCATCATCCCAATAAAATTTATGCCTACTTAGAGTTGTCCAATAAAAACCTCTCTTAGATGCACTATGTAATGAAATTTGTAATGTGATCTTGTCAATAAGGTAGTCCAAACATGTGCATGCCAAAGAAATTATAAAATATTGGTCATGCATCCATTTAACACAAGTATCTATGCCACATGTATCAAATAAGACACTCTTATGATATAGCCAAGTATCAATTATAAATCTCATGGATTCTTCTACATATAAGTTATTCAAAGAAGCACATAAATTCTCAGAAAGGTCAGAAGAACCTATAAATTCCAAAATATAAATTTCAATACATTCAAGCTCATGATTATAACTTTCCCCAATAATATTCGCAACATCAATGGATTCTACATAATTGCTCAAACTGTCACAGAAAGAGTCATAGATAGGTTCATGAAAGAGTATTTGATCACTAACGTCACAATAATCATGCATATCCTCTTTAATAATAGCAAACACTTTTACAGGCTCACAATCAACATGCCTAGAGGAATGACTTCCCATCAAACAACAAAACTCACATTCTAGCAATTTATCACATGAAAACTCATTAGACACTTGAATAAGAGAAGAAAGAACATTTAACTCATTAGCAAACCTCTTCTCATAAATTTCATGCCTCTTTCCACCAAGTTGAAATGCATAATCATCTATGTCATACTCAATTTCATAAGAAAGCAAATTACTCTTGCACTTTAACTTAGATATTACAATTAATGACTTGATATGCATCAAAATATCATCATCCACAAAAATTATAAAGTCACCAATATAAGAAATAAGAGTATAGTTCATTATCTCCAAAAATACCTTAGGTGTTCTAGAAAGGCCAACAATGTGAATGAACCAATTATACATACCATACTTGGACTTATTTACTAATGGAATAACATCACCTTTTATTCTCTTATGCAATGGCTCTAACTTAGCAATGCCTTTAGGGAACTCCATATTATAAACCTGTAAATAAGGATCAAAATAGTCAAAAGGTTCAACAACAAAGAAATTAACCAAGCTTTTATCTTCCACCATCCAACAAGAATTGATTTCGCTAAATTCATGTTCGAATCCGATTGGATCCTTTGCTACCATCTCTTGTTCCTTACCTCCCCTTTCAAAAGGTCTTTCTACATATGGCTGCACAAAATCACAAGAACTAAAACAAGAAAAATTTAATAGGTTAGGAAGTAAAGAAAATATTTTCTTGCTTACACTCTCTTTGGCTTTTATCACAAGACTAACTTTTCCCTTACCCTTAGCCTTTTTTCTCTCACTAAAGTTTTTTTCTTCTTCTTTACTCAAACCCTCTTATTTTTCTCTCTCTACCTTAAAGACTTTTCTTATCTCATTGCAGAAGTCTTTTCTTTTATTCCTCAAGCTCACTCTCTTTCTCAATTGACATCCCATTCTCTTCACTCAATACAATCTTTCCTTTTTCCTCTGCCGGGATGTCAACCTGCACTCCCTTACTCCTCTCATTCTTTTCTCTCTCATATTTTTCCATATTCTCTTTAATAGTCTTTTCATCTTCGTAAATTTGTGAGGGAGTCAAAGGTCCAAGAATAAGTTTCTTCCCGTTAACCTCAAAAGAGTATCTATTTTTTTTCATGTTATATGAAGCTCTTCTATAGGTATACCATGGCTTTCTCAACAAGATATGATAATTATTCATAGGAATCACATCACACCAGATCGCATCCTCATACCTTCCAATAGAGAGTAGTAATAACACTCTTTTATCTACCTTTACTCCTCTCAACATGTAGGGTTCAATATGCTCAACACAAGGCAAGTTTAATTTTTCAACCACATAAGTGCTAATTGAGTTATAGCCAAACTCTTTGTCAATTCTAAGGGCACAAATCGCAGACATCACTTTAGCTCTTGTTTGAAAAATTATTTTACCATTGTCTTCCTTCCATTCAGTATACTGTAAGTTCGAATTTTCAAGTTGTTGAATCATAGCTTGCCTCCTTTCACTATAACTACATGTTTGAAACATCTTGAACAAAGATTAGAAGAATTATGTATCTCTCAAATTTTGATTTTTTCCTCTAATGTTCTCGCATCTCTTGCCCTTTTCCACTCAAAGCAACTCTTGGTTGTTAAACTTTAGATTTATTAATAAACCTTACTAGTCACAACCCTTAGTGATAAGAATGTAGAGTTAGAAAAAGAAAAGGAAAGTAAAGGACCAAACCTTGGAAGAATAGGAATTGGTTATGTAGAAAAAATAAGGAAAGAATTTAGGAAACCCAAAACCCACAAGAATAAGGAAAGAAGTTACCTTAATCTTCAAAAACTAGTATCCCCTCTTCTTGTTTCCTTTCTTGACTTGGAAACCAAATAACACTTGAATTCTACAAATAATAATGAGCCATAATGCTTTTATTTTGGTGTTCTTTTTTTTTTTTTGGTTTTGTTTTGCTCAAGAACCTCCCAAGATTATCAAGATTGAAATCTTGATTAGCCTATGCTTTGATACCACTTGATAACAACACGATAGGGGTCCAAGAATTACTAAAGAAAATCAAGAAACGTGTGGAAGCTAAAAGAAAATAAAGAAACAAAAAAACAACGGAAAATTAAAGATAGATTAAATTCAAGAAAGAGTTTCTTGAATTCAAGAAGTCTATTATTGAAGTTGAATCCTAACAACAACAATTAGCTAACAAAGAACTAATCGCCTTTGGTAAAGAATTAAAAACAAGAAATAGATTGTGAAACCCGGCCCTTTTGAATAACAAGAACAACAATAAGCCTAAACTTATCACCTTTCTTGAATACCTAGAAGTGATCTAAGATTTCGAAAGAGTTTAATCTTCCCACCTTAAGTTGAGTCTTAAAGGTTGAAGAATAAATCCTAGAGTAGCCTCCCACAAGAGTGCAAGAAAAATCTCACAATATTTATTGATAATAGTCTATCATAATCTAAAAATCTAAAAACAAAGAATATACCCCTTTATATAGAGAGGAGGTCACGAAATTCCTACCTAAAAATAAGGAAATAAAGTCTTAAACTACTTTGGACAACAAGTCCAAATACCTTAGGAAAAGGAAAAATACTAGGAAACAAAAACCAAGTCAATCTTGGAAAGTAACTCCAATAATCTTAGGAAAAGGAAAACATAAGCTTAACTACCTAGGAAATCAATAAATCTAGTACCAAAATATATGGAAATAAGTTAAAACCAATCTTGGATAGAATCTTGAAAGTCGCAAACCAATCATAGATAGGATCTTGAAAATCTTGGAGGCAACTTGCAAGCAACTTGGTACCAACTTGTACCTAACTTCTATCACGCCTATTGAACCTTTCTTGGGAAGCAAGTAAGTCCTTTTTATGTTATAAAAACTTGGCTGCATGTAGGACTTATTGGGCTGCAAGTTTGGACACATTTTTTAGGTGCCAAATAGGTCCAATAATGGCCTGATTTGGACTTTCTTCAGAGGATGTCTCTTGGGATCTAATCCACCTTTTCTTGGACATGAATTTGGACCATAAAATAATTATAATACCTAGACAACTCATATCCTTTATCCTTGAGCTCTCCATCCCAATTAACAACTTCTTTATTTGCACTTGAAGTCTAATGACCTTATTTTGCAACTCGTTAGCTTGACATTGTGTTAAAGGCCCTCTTTGAGATTCCAAAGCTTCATTCTTGTCCTTGAATAGATTTGAGCTTCCTAGGATGCTATCAGGCTTTGTCCCTACCCTTATGACAATTATGTATTTTTAGAGGCTTATAGACAGATATCAGGTACATAAAAGATTGTATGGCCTTGTCAGCCTGTTCAGTGTACGAGTGGTTATTTTGGTCTTATAGGCCCATATGTCTTATGTATAAGTTGGTATTACGTGTTGTATTCTACCTATCTCACGGCAGCCTCTCCGACTTAATTATCTATGATAGTATGATACAAAAAGATACGTTATGTTGGTACTCGGTTGAGTAAGGTACCAGGTGCCCGTCGCGACCCATCGGTTTGGGTCGTGACAAAAGTGGTATCAGAGCAGTTCTGTCCTAGGGAGACTACAAGCCGTGTCTAGTAGAGTCTTGTTTATGGGTGTGTCATGCACCACACTTATAAGCATTAGGCTATAGGGCATTTAGGACTGTCACTCTTTTTGCTTACTCTAGATCGTGTCATAGAGCTAAATTGTAAGAACTCAATTTTCTAACTCTATCTTATTCATAATACGATGATGCCTACATCCAGAAAGACGGTTGGTAAGAGATATAGCTATGGAAGGGTTGAGTCAGAGGAACTTGATTTTTGCATCATGCTTATGATGGATAAATATGAGGTATTCCGCAAATCATGTGTATACTAAGATGTGTAAGCTTCTTGATAAGGATCCTTAAGGCAAGAATGCATATCCACTCTTACGGTAAAAAGGAATAAGGAGGGAGACACAAGTTTCAACAAGTAAAAGAAGCAAGGTGAAGAATGGTACGAGGCGCCCAGTTAATGAAGATTATTAGTATTATAGTTCCGGTAGAAAAATATAAGCATTGTGAGTTACCCTCAACAGTAACAGCGGTATGTATAATTGGCCAGACCCATCTCAGTTATACCCTACTAGGGGCTAACATGTGTAGATTAAGAAAAGGACGAGATATCAGGGTCCGGCTGGGGTTAGAGTAACCCAAAATGGTGAATTGATTGTTTGCGTTAGTTGACATTTTCGAAGGATATTGCAAATCTGCTAATAGGTCTCCTTATGAGACACCCAAATGGCGCACTCTAAAATAGTACAGCTAGATATGAGTGCTACAAAGATAGGCACTGGAAGCCTGGAAAGGATAAATATTATCTTAGTAACGCTCCCATCCCTAGTAGAGAGATAATGATAGGCAACCCGATGAGCCTGTGGAAGGAGGAAAGAGGAGCTAAAAGCAAAAGAATATCTTGTTGAAGTTTTCATAATAAAGTGATAGACAAAAATGTTAGCAGGAAATAAGAAGAGAGCTAATGAAGCATTACGAGTAAGATATAATACATGGATGACAACGGTAGATCGAAAGATGACAGTATTACAGAATCTATAGTCAAGTGAAGGAAAAGGAAGAGACGAGAGGTGACAGGCCTTAAGACAACAAAAGAGTATAGGCCATAAAGTCATATCCTCACTTTGAGATATAAGTTTGTGACTCCAACGCAACTACCGAAAGGAAAGGTTAGACCCCAGAATAATAGAAATCAGTATGGGCTGGTGAACAAGATAAACTAAACATGAATTAGGGACTGAGTGCTCGGATAATAGTCGGCATCATGAGAGTTTCAGATTTCATTCCGGCGATATTGGAATGGACAACAGAAGAAGATTCATGAGAAATTCAAATAATGGTCATTCAGGAATACGCTTCCCTAAAGCAAGCAATGTGAGCAAAGTTAAGCTTAAGGGTACTGTATGTGCCAGTTATACTAGGTGCCTTCCTCGTGAGTAAGGAATTTTGTTATCCTTGTTACAGAAGGATTACCGCAAGGCGAGTAAGGGTCATCGATGATGTGAAGGGTCATCTGTGAAAGGATTACAGAAGGATTATGATCCGGAATAGTTTCTTATGAGTTTTATTTGTGCTTTAAAGTTATTTTGGTTAGATTTGAGCCGTCCGCAGGCCATTTCACCTGAGAAGTTCATTTTTGAGTATCAGTCTGTCTTCTTTGAGGTAAGTATCTTGCCTAACTTCGTGTAGGGGAACTTCCCCCTAGGATTTGAGTCTTCTATGCTAATTGTAGTCCGTGTACGCGAGGTGACGAGTACGTGCTCGGACTTATTTGTAGAAAATTTGCCTTTTAGGGTTCTTAGGCCCTTGTATTCACTGAATATGCAGTTGTTCTTGTTATGATTACGCTTCTTAATCACTAGTTTCACCTCTACCTGCTTAATTAGATTTAATTGCTTCATGATTCACTCTTATTGCTTATTTGATTCATATGTGCCATGTTATCCTTTCCCTAACTGCTTATCTTTATTTGAAATAAATACTATCTCTTCTATAATTGTTTAGCCTTAATTGAGGTTATAGTTATCTTTCCGCTGTTTCTTCTTAGCTGAATTTGTTATATCTCTTTCCTAGTTTCACAGCCTTAAAAGAAGTTAGATATCCTATATTTTGGTTGACTTGTCCATATTTGGAATTATTCGACTTGTGTTAGCTCCCTCGTTGTCGAACTGTATATTGTGGACCGTTGTTACATAGTATTTCCTTTCTTGTTGAGATGTTCTTATTATGACTAGCATTCCCAATTGTGGCTGCTCCTTGTGAATTAGTTCCTCCGTTTCTTTAAGTTCTAGAATCTCTGAGTTGACTTATTTGTCGTACCCTTGTATTATTGTCATTATTTTTGTTGTACTTGTTGTTGTGATGCACGAGGTTTCTACCGTGCAGTTGTTGTTATTGTGATGCACGAGGTTTCTGCCATGCAAGTGTTATTAGGTTGCACGAGGTTTCTGCCATGCTATTGTTACGATTGACTTATGGTGGGAACATTATTATGCACGTGTGGCGCGACAAAGCGGGCATTCACTTTACTATTACACACGTGGCGAGACAAGGTGGGATGTGTCAAGGATTGATTTGTGATGACTTGTGATAGTCTGGGGGCATTCTTATTATTGATATTTGTGTAGTGGTGCACTTACCTATGTGAGTTCTATCTTGTGAAAAATTGTAGGAAAACATTCTACGTGTTCATTTATTTTTCTATACTTACTAGCTAGCATAAACTATGTTAGAACACTTGTACAAGCATACACGTAGATAAGCACTCTTATCGGTTAAAGATGATTCTTGATATTGTTGAGTATAGATGTACGTCCTTGTTTAATTGCCTTCTATGTGAGAATGGCTCTATTTGGCACGTGAGTCGTCAGTGCGGTTATAAATTGTAATGAGAGCATAGGATGCTAAGTGTTAGGGTTCAGGAATTGGGACCCATGAGTTGTGAATATTCTAAGGTTCGGTACCTCGTGGAGGTTATTGGCTAAAATCCGGTGTGAAAGCGGTCATTTTGTTGAGTTGTTATTTTCCTTTCATTTATTTGTGATCACCGGATTTAGACCGTGTTTCCGTACATCTACGGTGTCATTATTATGGTATTCCACTAATAGTTATTGTTTTCCTTTCTTACTGAAATGTTCGTATTATTTTTGTCATTTCGCGTAGTCTTTATGTAGCTATCATACTCTGTTGTTCCTATACTTATACTTGTTCAGGTTATTTAGTCCAGTAGGTGCCTTGACTGTACCTCGTCACTACTCCACTGAGGTTAGCCTTGATACTTGTTGGGTACCGCCGTGGTGTACCCATACTACACTTATGCACACTTTTGTGCAGATCCGAGTATTTTCGAAGTTAGTTGACCATTAGCTAGATGTGCAGATTGTTGCTGTGGAGACTCGAGATAAACCTGCTGCTGCGTTCGCAGGCTTCAGAGTTACCTTCTGATTTGTATTCACACTGTTTACTTTATTTCAAACATTCATATTTAGAAAATTGTAGCAAACTTTGTAGAGCTTATGACTTGTACTGCCGGTTTTGGGAATTGTAAATTTTCTAGAGATTTCTATTTAAAAAATTATTAGATGTTATTTAATTATTGTTGTTATTCAGTAAATGTTAGGCTTACCTAATCCCTAAGAGTAGGTGCCATCATGATACCCAACGGAGGGAAAATTAGGTCGTGACATAAAGTTCTAGTATAATATAGTGGAACTACAGTATAATATACTGGCGTTTCAGTATATTATGCTGGAATATTTTTCGAATTTTGAACAGTATTTTCGTTCGGATTTATCTTTAAATGAAAAATGGCTAAATTTTGATTACTTTTGAAATTGTGGCTATTTTTCAATTACCACTTGTAAATATGGCTATTTTTAAATTTCTCCAGGTTTAACAATAAGAATGTTATACAAAGTGTACAATAAGAGTGGTATACAAAGAATATTAGTATACTTGTTTGTACCCACAGTATACTCAGATTGTATGGTATTCTACAATGGAAACAACACTAGACATGTTATAAAATGTATTATACGTATAAAATCATAGATTTTTTCTGTATAATATGCTGGAAGTTTGTGAGTTTTACATATCAATTCAGAAAGCTCCAGCATATTATACTGATTTTTTTTTTGCACAATTTTATGCAGCATTGTTTCTGGTTTTGAATCAAAGATACCTCCATTACTATATGTTGGAGAGTTTGTTGTTTTCACATATCTAATCACAAAAGTCCAAAATTTTATTCAGAACATTAGGAGAACCTTAAAAACATAGATGTGTTCTTCTTGTTTGATTCACAGATATGACAAATATAAAATCCTGGAAGTTTGTGAAATTTACATATCAATTTAGAAAAGTTCAGTATATTATAGTGGTGTTTTGTTATGCACCATTTTATACAATATTTTTTCTGGTTTTAAATAAAAGATACCTCTAGTACTATATGATCGAGAGTTTTTAGATTTCACAAATCTAATCACAAAAGTCCAGCGTTTTATTCCGAAAATTAGGTGAACCTTAAAAACATAGATATGTTCTTCTGGTTTGAATCATAGTTACTTCCAGTATAATATGCTGGAAGTTTCAAAGTTTTACATATTAAAATTATCCATAACTAATTTTAACTTTTTTAGGACAAAATTTATATAGCGTTTAATGTTTTTATATTTATTTTAAATTTCATACAAATATACATTTGTTTATTTTATGCATTAATATATTATTATTAAGTTTTTTATTATTTTCTTCAATTATGTTTTTCCTTCTGCTATTTTTTGAATTTGAAGAGGTTTTATAATCAAAAAATAACACAGATAAAGATTTAAATAAAAACTTATTATATTCCACTAAGTAAATTAACAAAAAATAAAAATACATAAATAAAATACTTAAAATAAAAATAAGATAATAACCCTTTATAGAAAAGGATTATACACAAAAAAAAAAAAATTCTAATCATCCATATCGTCACTGTAAGACCGACGATGTGCTACATCTCCAGAACCACCATACGAGCCATCTCTGGCAATCACCTCCAGCCTATCCAGCTTGTCGTTGGTTTCTTCTAAATCTCTTTCACACTTCTCTATGAACTCATCGATTTTCAACTCAAATACTTCGATGATATCTTGTTTGATTTTATCAATGATATTTCTGATCACACCATCCATTTTATTTATTTTTTTGTCTTTTATCAATTGAAAATAGATGCGTTTGAGTGAATAAATTAGCAAGCCACAACGTACTTATTAGGGGAAGAAACTTATGTAGTGTATATGAAAAGACAGAAGGGAAATTTGAACGTCCAGTGTAATATACCGGAAAGACATAAGAGAAATTTGATCGTCCAGTGTAAGTATTACACTAACGCATACCCCAACGCAAAATAAATTACTATATTAAATGTGTTTGTTACTTTTTGTGGTTAAAAATGCACAAGAAAATTATTAATTATATACAATAAGACTGCACCCAATCGTTAAAAAAAGATCATGTAAACTACTGGAATTTCGACATACTGTATATTATACTAACTGTAATCATTGCTATGGAAAGAATAGTAACAAAATGATCCAGTATATTAATCTGCAAGTCATCACTTTTTTTCATGGCAGTAACTGTAAATAATACTGGAGCTAACGCAATGTGCAGCACGCCAATCTCATAGGCGTAATGATGAAATATTATAGGAAACTCTATAATGTAATAGCTGTAATTATTACGTCATAAAATACCATATTTAATACGTAATACAAACCAATTTGCATCACGTAATTGTCACGCCCCCAATTCACCCTTTGTAGGATGTCATGATGGTACCTAATCTCTAAGACTAGGTAAGCCTAAATACGGGATACATAAACAAGGTGAACTCAGAGAATTACGGGATACACCCAAATACGAAGCAAAATAAAGTGACACATAGGAATAAGTGGAGCCTGGATCAAATAATGCTGATGCATCTCTATGACAGACCGGAACAGTACTTGTGATAACAGAATCTGATGCAACTTCCTCTGTCCTAGCAGGAAGGGCGTAATATCTGGTCTGGCCTCCCCCTCTAGGGAGACCTCTACCTATCCGACCTCCACCTCTAGCTGGCTGTGCAGGTAGGGTGATAGCTGGTGTTGTAATCATAGCCTGAGGACCCAGTAGAGCATGCAGTGCCTGAGAAATTTGTGGAGGTGCACCCCTCATGAATCTGGGGCAATCCCTCACCATATGACGAGTGTCGCCACACTCAAAACAAGCTCTCGGAGGACGTGGCTGTTGTGACTAGATCGGGCCTGATCGACTGGACTGATAACTAGAAGTACCCCGTGCAAGAGGCTCACTAGACACTGGCGGTGCATAATAAAGATCCTGGGGCCTAGTGATTACCGGAGAACCGCTAGCAGCTGGAAGTGCTGAATGAACAGGGTGACCATATAACCCCTACCATGATGAGCTGTCGCTGGGGCACGAGTACCATTCTAAGTGCCAAACTCTCGAGACCTCTTGGCCTCTCTCTCTTCTCTATCCCGAGTCAGCATACCCTCCAACCTCCTAGCAATCCCTACTACCTACTGGTACGCAATATCCATCTCCAACTCTTGGGCCATGCTCAATCTGATACTAGCGTTGAGCCCCTCAATAAACCAACGAACCCTCTCTCGAACAGTAGCAACCAAGGCTGGTGCATGCCTAGCCAAATAACTGTACCGGACCGCACACTCTGACATGGTCATAGAACCCTGGCGCAACTGCTCAAACTCTACGCGCCAAGCATCTTTAAGACTCTAGGGAACATACTCCCTCAAGAACATATCTGAGAACTAAGTCCAATTGAATGAGGCTGCCTCAGCCAGACTATCCAACTCGTATGTGCGCCATCACTGATAGGTCATTCCTCTAAGCTGGAACACAGTGAAGGAAACCCCACTAGTCTCCACAACACCCATAGTACGGAGGATACGGTGGCACTCCTCAAGAAAACCCTAGGCATCCTCTAATTCCATGACACTAAAAGTAGGTGGGTGGTACTTCTTGTACCTCTCGAGTCTGAGCTGCTCTTTCTCAGAAACTACTGCCCTAACCTCGGGCAGAGCTGGAGCTACCGGCTACATCAGTATGATCTTTGGAACCTGATCGACCTGAACCCGCTGCTCTAGGGTACTGGCGATGGGAGTTTGTGCTCCTCCCCCGGCCTGAGATATGGCAGGAGCAAGAGGTATCAATCATGCATGAGCCAAGGTGCTAAACATGCTCAGAAACTGGGCTACAGTCTCCTTGAGGGGTGGTGCAGTAACAGGCGTCTCAGGTGCCTGCCCTCCAACTGGAGCTACTGGTTGCTCCTCTGTAGCAGCTCGTGCGGGTGCTCTGGCTGCACCACGTGGATGTCCTTGGCCTCTACCCCGCCCCCGGCCTCTCGCAGCTCTAGCAGGGGGCGCGGGTGTCTGATCATCTGATCCAGCTGTACGTGTCCTCACCATTTGTGAGAGAATAGAAAGACAGATGTTTAGAGTCCGAAGTCAAAATCTCACACGATAAGGAATCAAAGAAAGTGAAACCTTTCCTAATAGTTCCATAGCCTCCCGAAGATAAGTACAGACATATCCGTACCGATCTGCGAGACTCTACTAAACCTACTTGTGACTCATAACCCCTATGAACCTAGAGCTCTGATACCAACTTGTCAAGACCCCAATTCACCCTCCATAGGATGTCGTGATGGCACCTAGTCTCTAAAACTAGGTAAGACTAACAATTTATGAAATATCATAATATAAGACTGAAGTCCAATTTTCAACACACTAGGTAAGACTAACAATTTATGAAATATCATAATATAAGACTGAAGTCCAATTTTCAACACATGAAATAAATATAAAACTGCAAATCAATAATTACAACTCCCAAAACCCAGTGAAAATAAGTCACAAACTTTTAAGAGCAAATAGTAAGTGTCTCTATACATCAGAGTCTAAAGAGAATAAGGAAAACAACATAGTAAGGATAGAGGGGGACTCCGAGGTCTGCGGTCGCTGGCAGATATACCTTGAAGTCTCCACATGCAGTCCAACTCACTGATATCTGGTCTGGTGAAAAGAACCTGGATCTGCACAAAAAGATATGCAGAAGTGTAGTATGAGTACACCACAACGTACCCAGTAAGTGCCAAGCCTAACCTCGGTAGAGTAATGACGAGGTCAGGTCAGGGCCCTACTGGTTTAAAAGAAAAGTAAGGCAGACGATTTAATAATATTTTGAAATGACTAAGAAATTAAACAATAATAAGTTTCAGAAAATATCAGCACAGTAAATAGAGGAAAACAACAGGGGCACTCCCGAGGTACCGCCTCGCAGTCCCAAATGTAAATATGCATGAAAGGGGGAATCTCCCGAGGTACCGCCTCGTAGTCCCAAAGTAAATATGCAAGACAAGGGAATCTCCCAAGTAAACGCCTCGTAGTCCCAAAGTAAATATGCAGTACAGGGGGAGATCTCCTGAGTAAACGCCTCGTAGTCCCAAAGTAATTATGCAGTATAGGGAGATCTCCCGAGGAACCGCCTCGTAGACCCAAAGTAAATATGCAGTACAAGGGGATCTCCCGAGGAACCGCCTCTTAGTCCAAAAGTAAATATGTAATACATGGGGATCTCCCGAGGAACCGCCTCGTAGTCCCAAAGTAAATATGCAGTACAAGGGGATCTCTCGAGGAACCGCCTCGTAGTCCCAAAGTAAATATGCACATGGGAATCTCCCGAGGAACCACCTCGTAGTCCCAAAGTAAATATGCAGCAGTTAACCGATGGAACAACGAGTTTATAGCAAGAATCTTACAGTTAAAGATTTAATTCAAATCAAGGGAAGCAGGAAATTCAACTAAGCATGCTGCACAAATTGCAAGTAAGAGTTAAGGCACGTAGACATGCGATACTAGGCTAAACATGATCACAACATATGCTAAGGCAACTCAGTTAAGAAATTTAAAAGAAGTCAACTTAGTAAGAACTGAAATTTCAACCATTAGCCCGTGTACGCAGTCGTCACCTCGTGTACACGGCGCTCACGTATCACATATGGTTACAACAGTACCAAATCCTACCCCCACACAAGGTTAGACAAGTCACTTACCTCAAATCTTGCTCAACAATCGATAAGGATCTTTCTCTCGATTTTTCGACTCTCAATGGCCCAAATCTAGCCAAAAGTAATTACATATCATGAATACAACTACGAAAAACTAATTTAAATAATAAATCTACGATTTTAGCAAGTAATCAAAAAATCGCCCCAAAAAGTCGACCCGGGCCCACGTCTCGGAATCGGATAAAAGTCACAAATTACGAATACGCATTTGACCACGAGTTCACCCATACCAAAATTACCAAAATCCGACATCAACTTGACCCTCAAATTCATAAATCAAACTTTCCAAATCCCTAGCCTCAAACTCCGAAATTTTCACCTTAAATACACACTAACTAGGTGAAAAAATCAATGGGAAAACAAGAGTATTGAATGAAAATATTCACAAAGGACTTACCTCAAGAAATCCCTCGAAAATGCTCTCAAATATCGCCCTAGACCGAGTTTGCAAAGTCCTAAATGACAACAATCATGAAGCCCTTCGGTTTTAAACACTGCCCGGGCTTTGCGCACTTGCGGAATCGCATTAGCGGTAAATTTCTTAGCTTATGCGAAAATCACTTAAGTCCCTCAGGGCCCGCACCTGTGCTCCAGGTTACGCACCTGTGCTCCAGGTTACGCACCTGCGGATGCGCTTCTGTGGCCAATAATTCGCTTCTACAGAAACAACTCTTAGCACCCATTTCGCTTCTGCGGTCCAAATCCCGCTTTTGCGGGTGCGCATCTGCGCAAACACTTCCGCTTCTGCGGATAGACCTTCCCACACCCGTCCGCTTCAGCGACCAATCTTTTCAAACAACGCTTAAAAATACAAATCGTGCATCGATTCAAGCCTAATGAACTTTAAAACTTCAAACTTCTACATCTGATGCCGACACCTACCAAATCAAGTCCGATTGACCTCAAATTTTGCACACATGTCATAATTGACATTGCGGACCTACTCCAACTTTCAGAATTAGAATCCGACCCCGATATCAAAAAGTCCACTCCCGGTCAAACTTTTCAAAAATCATCCCATTTCCAATTTTCGCCAATTGACGTTAAAATGACCTACGGATCTCCTATTCGACATCCAAACACGCTCCTAAGACCAAAATAACCCTACGGAGCTATTGGAACCGTCAGAACTCCATTCCAGAATCGCCTTCACATAGTTCGATCTACGGTCAATTCCTACGATTTAAACTTCTATTTCAGGGACTATGTGTCCCGTTTCACTCCGAAACAAAAAAAAATTCTCGGCAAGTCACAGAACCCAAAAATGAAATAGAGGAACCAATAATTAGTAGTTCGGGGCTAATACTCTCAAAACGACCGGTCAGGTCGTTACAGTAATATATGAAAATAAAAATTACAGCAAAAAAAATATTTCCTGAAAATATAACAAAATTTACTGGCTAAAAAATAAAAATACATCATCAAATCCAGCATAATGAAAAAATTATGGGAAATAATAAATCCATCTTATTGTACTAGATTAGAATATGAAAAGAATAATGGAACTGTATATGAAAAGAATAAAGAAAGTTTTGAAAGTTTTGAACGTCCAGTATAATATGCAGGAAAGCGTGTAATTATGTCATAACAATGTAATAATTACCGAAATACACACCCCGATGTGAAATAATTACTTTGGTAAGTGTGTTTGTTACGTTTTGTGGTTAAAAATACAGTTATTCAAAAAAAATATGAAAAGACATAAAATAACACTTATTCAAGAAAAAAAAACAAATGGTTGATTATATATAATAACAAGATTGCACCCCAATCGTTAAAAAAGCAAAACACTTTCAAGTAATAGCTATAATGATTACGTCAAAAAAAACAATGTGCATTACGTAATAGGTGAAAATCCAGCAAAAATATTGCCTTACAAATAGGCAGATATTATCAAATCCAGTGTAATCTATAGCGACAGAAACATTTTAAACAAAAGAAAATAAAAAAGAATGATAAAATTATCAGAAATAATAAATCTAGCTTATTAAAATCTAAACTCTAGTATATGTTGCTTGAGAAATGCTACAACAAATACTGGATTATAATTGAACAAACATTATCAAATAGTAATAAAATTTTAATAAATTACAAGTTATTATAAACAAAAAAGAATTGCTCTATTTTATAATATACAGGGCCTAAAAATATTTTAATAAAAATCAACTAAAACATACTGAAAAAATATAAGAAATAACAACTCCAGCTAGTTATAATGCGATACAAGGAACCAATTTAATGATCTCCAGCATATTATACATACAAATATAAAAATAGAAACACAAACACATGCTAAAAGTATAGACTCTAGTATATTAATCTGGATTTCAATCAAAATCTTTTTTTAAATTACAGCAAAAGACAAAAAACTATTTCTTGCTCTTTGCGTTGCGCCTTTTTGAAATGCAAGGTTTGTTTAATCTTCCGGTGGCCTAAAAGTCACTAACCATATATTCCACTTGCTTGTTCTTACCATAATTGTATAATAATATTCCATATCTGTTACGAAGACGTTTAGAATCAAAGATGTTATTGTCAACATGAATATTCTTGCCTTCAATGAAATACTCCGTAAATGCACAACAATATATACCACAATCACTACATACAAACACATATTAAGAAAAAATATGATAACAATAAAAGAGTAAAAACGGAAGAATATCATATAAAAAATATTACAACTTACGCTTTTTCCTGTCGAGGCAAGTCATCCACAGATAAAAGAAGAAATGGTTCAGATAGATCCTATTTTCCCAAGTAATGAGATCTATTCCTTACAATGCCAGTTCTTTGCTCATAAAATGTAGTAGTGTTCAGAAACAATGGTATCATTACAGCAAATGAGTGCAGTGCTTTACGAACAACATCATCATGACTTGCAGATCTCATTGAGTCGCATATGTAAATTCATCCATCATGCAAAGATAGAACGCCCAATACCCAATGCCATGCATCTTTCGCATTAATTGGCATAAGAACATAATCAACGAAAAGCCAGGGGGTGTTACAAAGAATGTAAAACCTAAGCACATACTCTTTTAATTTCTTAGTCAACTCAAATATCTGTTTTTTTTTCATTCCCGCTATCTATGATTGATTTATTGTATACCTCTTGAATGGCAGAACTGAAATAATTATCAGTAATTGTCATCCTTATGTTTTCATATTTTGCTTTCTTCCGGAAGTAATAGAATATAACATCAATATGCTATAAAAAGAAAACAGACATCAATTGAACATCCACACATATAGTGTAATGACCAGACCGGTTATTTTGAGCTCTAGTGCGTCGTTCAGCAGTTTGAGGCTTTGAGGAGCTTCATTTCGGTATTATGACTTGTACGCATGGTCGGAATTGAATTTAGGGAAGTTCGGAGTTGATTTGGAAAGAGAATTCTAATTTCGGAAGCCTTAAGTTAGAGGAATTAACCAAGGTTTGATTTTTGAGTAAACGACCTCGGAATCAGGATTTGAAGGTTCTAACAGGTTTGTATGATAATTTGGACTTGGGCGTATGTCCGGATCGGGTTTTGGATGACCCGGGAACGTTTCGGCACCTATTGCCGAAAGTTGGCATTTTGGAAGGATTTCATAAATTTGGGTTGAAGTGTATTTCAATGTTATCGATGTCCGTTTCAGATTTCGAGTTTGGAAATAGCTCTATATGGTGATTATGGTATTGGGAGCGCGTCCGGAAGTGGATTAGGAGGTCCGTAGGTCAATATGGGGTCATTTGGCGGAAGTTAGAAATCTAAAGGTTTATGAGAAGTTTGTCCGGGAGTGGACTTTTTGATATCGGGGTCGTATTCTGATTCCGAAAGTTGGAGTAGGTCCGTAATGTCAATTATGACTTGTATGCAAAATTTGAGGTCAATCGGATGTGATTTGATGGGTTTCGGCATCGAATGTGAAAGTTTGAAGTTCTAAAGTTCATTAAGCTCGAATTGGGGTGCGATTCATGATTTCAATATTGTTTGGTATGATTTGAAGCCTCGATCAAGTTTGTGTTATGTTATGGGATTGGTTTGGGTGATTGGACGGGGTCCCGGGGGCCTCGGGTGTGTTTCGGACCAAAACAGAATGATTTGTTGCTGCTGTTGCTCCTATCCGGTTTCCTTCTTCGCGAATGCGAAGGGACTCATGCGTTCGCAAAGGAGACTTCTGGGGGCTGCTGGATTTTTCCCATCGGGAACGCGATGGGGGAGACACGAACGCGGTGAAGGGCCTGATGGACCTATGCGAACGCGATTGGGCAGTGGCGAATGCGTAGAAGGAAGTGAGGATCTGGGCCTGAGGCTGTTTGGCCTACGCGATCGCGAAGCAGTGAGGGCGGAAGGCTTCGCAAACGCGTCGTGTGGAACGCGAACGCGAACGCGAAGAAGGTTTTTTTGGGCGGATGGCTTTTGGCCTTCGCGATCACAAGGGTGTTTCTGCGCTCGCGAAGAAGGGCAGTGCTGGGCAGTGTCATTTTAAAGACGGGATTTGGCCCAATTTCCTTCATATTTCATTTTGGTTAGGCGATATTTGGAGCTTTTGAAGAGGATATTTCATCATCTATTATGAGGTAAATAATTCTCGCATATTGTGAGTTAAATACATGGGTTGTATATGGATTTATACATGAAAATTAGTAGAAATTTGGGGTTTTGGTAGAAAACCTAGAAATTGGTATTTTTGGATTTTGACCATGAAATTGGGAATGGAATTGAGAATAAATTATATATTTGAGTTCGTGGGGTTATGTATAATGCTTATCTTTGAAAATTATCGAAATCCGGGCACGTGAGTCCGAGGGTGATTTTATCGACTTTTCGAACGGAGTTGGAAATTATTGTAAATTGAATTATAATAAGTATTAGAGTATATATTTATGGGTTTGCACATTCATTGACTAGTTTTGGAGCGTTGGGCATCGGTTTGAGTTGTCTGAAGGGCTTGGGAGCCGGTTATAGAATTTCAGAGCGAGGTAAGTCTTCGTTCTAACCTTGTAAGAGGGAATTAACCCATAGGTGAATCAAATTATTATGTGCTTCTATTTGTGGGGACTACGTACGCACGAGGTGACCAGAGTCCGTGCGTAGCTACTATTATGCTTATGTCCGGGTAGTCTAGGACCCATATCATGTTGTACTTGCGATGTCTGCACCCTACTTGTTAATTTAATCGTTTAAAACATTTAGAAATTCGATAGAGGAATTGTAAAAAAGGTTAAACTTCATTTACTTGACCGTTAAATGAAAAGTTATAAATTCTTGGAATATTTGCCCCTTAATAAATCTTGAATTCGTTGTTAGAGTGGGTTGAACGCCTCGATAGCAGATAGATGTAATCTATGGTTCGTTTCGTTCGACCCTCGGCAGTGCACATTTTAAATAATTATGTTGGATCGGACCGTACGACCTCGGCATGATTTGCTCATGATTGAATTGGTTGCTTTGGAATTTATGATAATTGATATTGCTTCATTGGCCTGATATACAAAATGATAAACGATGAAAAAATAAATTTGGAAATTTCTTATTTACAAAATAATTGTTTACTTATTTCATGATATTGAGCTTACAACCGTTCTACGTAATTCATGCTTAGTTATATCATTGATATTTTATTTATAGTACATAGTAAGTGTCGAAGTCGACCCCTCGTCACTACTTCTTCGAGGTTAAGCGAGATACTTACTAGGTACGCGTTGATTTACGTACTCATGCTACACTTGTTGCACATTTTTGTGCAGGTACATATATCTAGTGGCCTTGTGGGCGCAGAGGCACGGTTATTGTGGGGACTTAGGAGAGCTGCACTCTATACCACGATCTGCAGCCAACAAAGTCTCCTTCAGAGTATTTATATTTTTTTCCTGTCCAATTTGTATTCCGGATAGATGCTGTATTTTATTTTACTTCCTAGTTGATGCTCATGCACTTGTGACACCGGGTTTTGGGGTTATTATGGGTTGTCCTGTATTAAAATTATTAAAAATATTATTATTTATTCTGTAAATTCTATCTTTTAATATTTAATTGAAGGAAATATGATGTCAAAAATATTAAAAATGAGAACCAAATTAAGTACTTATTTTTGGCTTGCCTGACAGCGGTATCAGGCGCCATCACGACCTTTAATGGATTTTGGGCCGTGATAACATGGTATTAGAGCGCTAGGTTCACTTAGGTCTCACGAGTCATGAGCGAGTCTAGTAGAGTTTTGCAGATCGGTACGGAGATGTTTGTACTTATCTTTGAGAGGCTACATGACTGTTAGGCGCACTTCCCTTCTTGATTCCTTATTGTGCGAATTGATTCTTTTGAGGCTTGTACCTTTATTTCTTTCCAATTCAATCTTATGCGACGTGAAGCGCTTGTTGTAGATTGGGAATCGAGGAATTGTCATGGTACTACAGAGGTGGTGCAGGAAGTCTCTGCCTGCGTGTTTGATTGGGCTATTACCATCGCCTTGTGGAAGGCCATCCTGTCGTTTCAGCTCAACATCAGTATTTCCTATGTTTTTGAGATTTGGCATTGATTGTTATGACAATTCATGCGTTGTTATCGCACCGTGATTGTGTAATGGTAGGATGTCTGTCTATACGTCGAGGCAGTGAATGACTTGAAAGGAGGTTTTACTCAGTGCATGATTCAGAGGCTCAGTGTTTTATTTCCACCGGAGGAAAGGCAATCGGACTATGAGTGTTTGGGTTGATGGTGTAACAACCCGACCGGTTGTTTTGAGCTCTAGCGCATCATTCAACGGTTTGAAACCCCGAGCAGCTTCACATCAGGTATTATGACTTGTGCGTATGGCCGGAATTGAATTTCAAGAAGTTCAGAGTTGAGTTGGAAAGAAAATTCTAATTTCGGAAGCTTTAAGTTGGAAGAATTGACCAAGGTCGGATTTCGAGTAAGCGACCTAGGAATCGAGATTTGAAGGTTCCAACAGGTTAGTATGATGATTTTGGACTTGGGCATATGTCCGGATTAGGTTTTGGATGACCCGGGTGCGTTTCAGTGCCTATTGTGGAAACGTATTTTGAAAAAATTTCATAAATTTGGGTTGAAGTGCATTTCAATGTTATTGATGTCCGTTGGGATTCCGAGATAGGAAATAACTCCGTATGGCGATTCTGGTATTGGGAGCGCATCCATAAGTGGATTTAGAGGTCCGTAGGTTATTTTAGGTTCATTTGGTGAAAGTTAGAAATTTGAAGGTTTTTGAGATGTTTGACCGAAAGTGGACTTTTGATATCATGGTTGGATTCCAATTTCCAGAAGTTGGAGTAGGTCTGTAATGTCAATTATGACTTGTGTGTAAAATGTGAGGTCAATCGAACGTGATTTGATAGGTTTCGGCATCGATTGTAGAAGTTTCGAATTTCAAAGTTCATTAAGTTTGAATTGGAGGGTGGTTCATATTTTCGATGTTATTGGGCGTGATTAGAGGCCTCGACTAAGTTCGTAATGTATTTTGGAACGTGTTGGTATATTTGGTTGAGGTCCCGGGGGCCTCGGGTGGATTCTGGACGGTAAACGGATCGAGTTTGGACATGGAAGGAAAAACTGAAGCATCTGTATTCTGGTGTATGCACCTGTGAGGTTTTGGCCGCAGGTGCGGAGCTGCTGAAGCGGCCAAGAGGGTCGCAGAAGCGGTTCTTGCCGAGGTAGGCTGGGACCGCAGATGCGGTCGAGTTCCGTAGAAGCGGGACCGCACCTACGCACGTGGAGTTGCAGAAGCGAAGGCGCAGAAGCGCGTAAGGGGCGCAGATGTGGGGGTTGTTGGGCAGAGCTTGAACCGCACATGCGATGAATGTCCGCAGGTGCGGAGCCGCAGGAGCGGCAGTTGGACCACAGAAGCGAGAAGTCAGGCTGGGCAGTGTCATTTTAAGACGAGATTTGGCCATTTTCCTTCATTTTTCTTTTGGATGGGCGATTTTTGGAGCTATTGGAAGGGAGATTTTCATCATCTATGTCAAGGTAAGTGATTCCCACATATTGTGAGTTAAATACATGGTTTATATAAGGATTTTAACTTGAACATTTGTAGAAATTTGAGATTTTTGGTAGAAAACCTAGAAATGGATATTTTTGGATTTTGACCACGAAATTGGACATGAAATTTGGAATAAATTATATATTTGAGTTGGTGGTGTCATGGGTAAAGTTTATCTTCGAAAATTTTCGGAATCAGGGCACGTGGGCCTGAGGGTGATTTTTGTCGACTTTTCAAGCGGAGTTAAGAATTGTTATAAATTGGACTATATTAAGTAGTAGAGTGTGTATTTATGGATTTACACATTTATTGACTAGTTTTGGGAGCGTTGGTGATCGGTTTGAGTTATTGGAAGGGCTTGGGAGCCGGTGATGGAACTTCGGAGCGAGGTAAGTCTCTTTTCTAACCTTGTAAGTGGGAATTTACCCCATAAGTGAACTTAATTAATATCTGTTGTTATTTGTGGGGGCTACATACGCATTAAGTGACGAGAGTCCGTACATAACTAATAATCCTATTTGTGTCCGGGTAATTTTAGGTTTACACCATGCTTTGTGGACACCGTTATTTGATTATATCTATTAATTGTATCAAATGGAACTAAGTCAAGAATTTTAAGAATTTAAAAGCTTCAAGTCGAATTGTCTTTATTTTGAAAAGAATCAAGAAAAAGGGTTATGATTTATTGATAAACTTATATTTGACTGTGTCGCATATATGATTCGCGAGCGGGGTAATAGATGCATCTATGGTTCGTGCCGTTCGGCCCTCGGCAGTGCACAATTTATATTTATGTTGGATCGGGCCAGACGTCCTCGGTGGTATTCATGTGTGATAATAGAGTTGGAAGTTCCTTTTATAATTGGTATAAATTCATTATTTGAGAGATTATTTATTTTAAATGAAGGAAGTGATTTGGGTCCTCAAATAGGGTGATGAATTGTTCAGTTATTTTTTGTTTTGAGTTTTATTGTTATATATATCATGCTGAATTAGAATTTCATATTATCATATTGTTGGCCATTAGTAAGTGTCGAAGTCGACCTCTCGTCACTACTTCTTCGGGGTTAGGCGGGATACTTACTGGGTACGCGTTGATTTACGTACTCATGCTACACTTGCTGTACATTTTTGTGCAGGTGCATATATGTCTAGAGGCCTCGTGGGCGCAGAGGCGTGATTATTGCGGGGACTTAGGTGGCATTCCACGTTACGAGTCCGCAACCAGCAGAGTCTCATTCAGAGTATTTATATTTTCCTGTCCAATTTGTATTTCGGACAGATGTTATATTTTATTTTATATTTCTAGTTGATACTCATGCACTTGTGACACTGGGTTCTAGGCGATTATGGGTTGCACTATGTTGGAATTTTTAAAGATATTATTATTATTTATTTTCTAAACTCCATCTTTTACTATTTAATTGAAGGAAATAAGATTTCAGATATATAAAAAAATGAGAATCCGAATTAAGTATTTATTTTTGGCTTGCCTGACCGCGGTGTCCGGCGCTATCACGATCTTTAATGGATTTTGGATCGTGACAACATGGTATCAGAGCACTAGGGTCACTTAGGTCTCACGAGTCATGAGCGAGTCTAGTAGAATCTTGCGGATCGGTACGGACACGTCTGTACTTATCTTCGAAAGGCTACAGGACTGTTAGACGCACTTCCCTTCTTGATTCCTCATCGTGCGGTTCGATTCCTTTGAGGCTTATGCCTTCATTCCCTTCCTATTCAGTCTTATGCGATGTGAAGCGCTTGTTATAAATTGGGAATCGAGAAATTTTAATGGTACTACAGATATGGTGCAGGATGTTTCTCCCTGTGTATTTGATTGGGCTATTGTCGTCGCCTTGCCGAAGGCCGTTCTGTAGTTTTAGCTCGGTATCAGTATTACCTAAGGTTTTGAGGTTTGGCATTGATTGTTATGACGATTCGTGTGTTGCTATTACACTGTGTTGCGTGATGGTAGGATGCTTGTCTATGCGTCAAAGCAATGAATGACTTGGAAGGAGGTTTACTCGGTACATGATTCAGATATTCAATATTTTATTTCTGGCGAAGGAAAGGCAATGAGACTATGATGTTCAGGTTTGGGTTGACGGAGTAACGAGACTTGGTGTTTTCAAGCGTGGTGGAATTTTCATCTGTGATGTGGTGTCATCGCCCTTGAGTGAATGTGTTAAATTCGCCGGTGTTATGGTCTTCATCAATTGCCTTCGGGGCAGAGTAGTGCGAGATGGTGCCAGGGAAACAGTCACCAGAGTTAGCGGAGTGCAGCAACTTCGGGATCAAATGGGTATTTCTAAGGTTGACGGCTCGAGAAAGATGATCTTTGGGAAGATTTAAAGTTAGTAGCGATCTATTGGTTCAAATGCTACAAAAATGGATTTTGATTTAAGGCAACAACTGGGCACTTGAGGATGAGGAAGAACATGTGGGAGGTGTCTTGCGGTAGTTAAACTTCTAGAAGGCTAAGTGTGAGAAACATGAGTCGAGTAGTTGCTTAAAGGAGTGAGTTTGACCAAAGTGGGAGAGTGGCAGAGTAGCATATGGTTCTGTGGTAGGATGACTATATGCCTTGGGAAAAGTTTAGAGTGATTTGGAACTCAAGGTGGACAGTGACTAAGTCTACGAACTTAATTTGGAATATTGGCTGCCATACAGAGAAGGGTTGGATACGATGGAAAAAAGTTGCATGATATGAAGAAGGATACCATGACTTTGGATTGGAATGTATCATCGCACGTTTAGTGGGTGTCAATGGGGAGTGAGAGGGCTTGTACGGATGGTGAATGAGCACAGGCTCAGGATGGTTTAAGGATTTCATAGTGATTGTACTCGGTGCAACGTTGTTGGAAGATGTCGGCATGGAATTTAAACAGGTGAGTTATTTCTTGTGGGCAGATTAATTGTTGCGTGGTGTTGATGAAACTTCTATGAAGAAATTTACTGGCCATCCGGTAAGAGGTCGAATATGTAAATGTGGCTAGTGATTCAAGGCATTCATGAAATGGTTAACAAGAAGATTTCGAGGAATTTTGGCTGGTCGATTGCGCAAGGTCATGTCAGTAAGGAAGAAGGAATCTTGGTAGGTTCCAGAGTGATGCAATGGTGGCTTCAGGCTAAGTGGGAGAGCCCCACCATCTATGATTGGATTGCATGGTTATCTACTTGTGAGATTTCTGGTTATCGGCATGTTGGTGGGTTATTACGACTAAAGAAAGAGGACATCAGTGGTGATTTGAGCCAAGGATTTGAGGAATGTGTGCTATAATTGGTCTTATCGATTCATATTCAGGCTTTGGGAAGACTCGGAGTTTATGCTTTGCGTAGATGTGATTTACAAGGAAAGTGATTCAGTCGGGTGCTTCTTTGAGAGGGTGTTCATGTGCTAGTAGAGCCTTGGAGTTTGATCATAATTGGGAACAAGTCAGAGTGGATGACTCTCAACAATGGTTCTAGTGGGTTCAAAGTGCAGTGCCTAAGGATTTCGAGCCAGTAGTATGGTTAAGTATTGAGCTTTTGTAGCGGATTATGAAAAGTAGCTTGGATTGTTCTACGTTATCTTCGGTCTGCATTGTGGTATTGGAGGAATAGGAGAAAATAACTTTGGATTCATAGAGGTACTTTTAGAATGGGTGTACCAGTTGAAGACGCGAATATGTGCACAAGGAGGGCATGAGATGGTTCGTGGGTTTTGGAGACAATGTGGTCTCGCAAAATGGGGTCACTCGGGATGAGTGCGGATTGAGTTCGTTATATTGATAAAGGAGCTGTTGTTATTTCTAAGGAAGATCCAAAGTAAATTAGAAGAAGTCAGATTTGGTTAGCAATGGTTGAATTGGCATGATGATGGCAATGATCAGTTCCTTCAGCGTGTTAAGTATACCTATGATTTGTGGCGGTACGCGCGAGGTTTGACGGCCGCCGTAATTGATCTTATTTGGAGGCATGCGAGTATTATGGCATGTTATGTGTAGATGGAACTCGGAAGAATTGTGGTGGTTTAAACCACTACTCGAGGTTTGTATTTTCTGCGGTTATGGGAATTCAGTCACGTGGGGTAATGGTTCTCTTCAAATGAGTTAAGTGAGAAGTTTCTATATGATGAAGTGTGTACCCTATTGGTGGTTCGGGAGTTATGATGAAATTCGGGTACTCTCATGTATTGGCATGTTAGGTGCAACAAACAACATGGGAAATTGGTAGTTGAGGAACAAGGTTGCGGTTTGGTGTTGACAAGAATGTCACGAGCTCGGATGATCAGGGAAGAATTCAGATGTTTAGAGTAAGCTGGTATTGTCCTTAGCGTCACCTGAGATCGGTGTCATATGCAAGAGGCTTTGTGTACTAATTTGCAGCTTCTTGATTTGCCTTACAACATTAGTCTGACCGGTGTTATGGATGTGCAGACTTGTTACCTGGTGCGGAGGGTCGTGGGAGTGTATCCCATAGAAGATTATAGAAGTGTGACATGTAGTCACCTTATTAATTAAAGATTTAAAACCAAGTATGAAGATTGTGGTACTATCGCTAATGTGAGAATTTATGCCTGAAGGGCGCTCGGTTCATTTGGTTGTGGACTGTGGAAGTGTGTTATGGATTTGACGGTTGTTCTTGTGTGTCAGGGGTTATTGTAGATCCTTGAAAGGTTATTAGCCCAGTGCGGTACGATCAGAATTGACTTGAGGTCTGTGGATGGATCTAAATGTGAATGTGGGCTCTATATTAGGCCGGATATGTTCATTTCAGCATAGCGCTATTTTCAGAGGGGTCTTCAGGCCTTGGATGTTATTTCTGTTATTGGCCTTTCCGTGTTGTCCCTATTGTGCCATGTGGGTTGTGAGGCGGTTTGATTATTCACACTCGTATTGAGATCCCGTATAGTTGTGGTGTTATATGAGCAGGATGTCTCTCGAGATGCATGTCATTTATCTCACCTTAGTCGTGCTTGAGTTTTGTAGGTTATGACGCTACCCGTCTCCCCAGGATCTGTATTATGCACTTGGCGTGCTTATGGTTGATATTCGGGCATTTTGTAAGTATGAGCCGAGGTATGTTTTCCTTAGATTATTATGTGTGGACCGGGTGGCACGCCACCATGGATATGTTGTTTGGATCGGGTGGCACGCTGTCACGGGTATCATGTGTGGATCGGGTTGCATGCTGCAACAGTGTGTTATTGAGTATAGTTTCCCATATCTATTATTGCGTATTTTGCTTCTCATTTCCTGAGAAAGGTTCATAACATTATTTCGATTGTTTAATTAGTTACGTGGGTTGAGTAGTTCTTTCCGGAGTTCGTTTTTCCTTATGTATCACATTCGAGTTTGTAGTTTGTTAGTACATTGTGGCATCATATGAGATTTTGGAAGTGTGTGGGGTGGCTTATTGCCTGAGCATCTTGTACTGGGTGAGACAAGATTATTGGACCTGGGATCAGTGCGATCAGATTTGTATGAGGCATATTAAAGAGTAAATATTGTTATTCAGTCCAGAATGAGGTAATGGTTCTTGTCGGGAGGAGAGACTCCATAAATTGTAATTCGGCAGGTGGCTATGAGTTCTACACATCTTCTCTGTCGTGGCATTTCAAGAATTGGAACAAGACTTATTTGTGTCATGAGGTGTGTTGTAAGCATCAGATTCGTGGGATTTCGGCTATTGTTGTCAGAGGATGTTATTATGGTCATGTGAGTTGCACGGTGCATGGTACGAATTCATTAAAGGTATGCAATCATGTATTGGTGCATTGTGTAGTGATGGATACGGTGTTCGTAATTTGGAAACAGACCTGGTAGAGGATTTTAGATGTTGGAAATTGGCTCTAAGACTTACTTGACTAAATAAAGAGAAAAATCTTCATATTGGATCGAGCTAATGTGCTCAGCTGGGTTGTGGTAGAACGGCTAGGTGCACGAGGTGTTAAACAGTGATTTCAGACAACTCCAGAGCAGTTCTTAGCACGTTCGTGGACGAATGTATGTTCAAGTGGGAGAGAATGTAACAATCCGACCGGTCGTTTTGAGCTCTAGCGTGTCATTCAATAGTTTGAGACCCCGAGTAGCTTCACTTCAGGTATTATGACTTGTGCGTATGGTCCGAATTGAATTTTGGGAAGTTTGGTGTTGACTTGTAAAGAAAATTCTAATTTCAGAAGCTTTAAGTTGAAAGAATTTATCAAGGTCAGATTTTGAGCAAGCAACCTTGGAATCAGGATTTGAAGGTTCCAACAGGGTCGTATGATGATTTTGCACTTGGGCGTATGTTCGGATCGAGTTTTGGATGACCCGGGTGCGTTTCGGCACCTATTGTGGAAGTTGGCATTTTGAAAGAATTTCATAAATTTGGGTTGAAGTGCATTTCAATGTTATCGATGTCCGTTGGGATTCCGAGACAGGGAATAGCTCTGTATGGCGATTATGTTATTGGGAGCGCATCCGGAAGTGGATTCGGAGGTCCGTAGGTCATTTGCTGAAAGTTAGAAATTTGAAGGTTTTTGAGAAGTTTGACTGGAAGTGGACTTTTGATATCGGGGTCGGATTCCGATTTTCGGAAGTTGGAGTAGGTCCGTAATGTCAATTATGACTTGTGTGCAAAAGTTGAGGTCAATCGGACGTGATTTGATAGGTTTCAGCATCGATTGTAGAAGTTTGGAATTTTAAAGTTCATTAAGTTTGAATTGGAGAGTGATTCGTAGTTTCGATGTTATTGGGTGTGATTTGAGGCCTCGACTAAGTTCGTAATGTGTTTTGGAACGTGTTGGTATATTTGGTTGAGGTCCCAGGGGCCTTGGGTGGATTCCGAACGGTCAACGGATCAAGTTTGGATTTGGAAGAAAAAATTGAAGCATTTGTCTTCTGGTGTAACCGCACCTGCGAGGTTTTGGCCGCAGGTGCAGAAGCACAGAAGCGGCCAAGAGGGTCTCGCAGAAGCGGTTCTGGCTGAGGTAGGCTGGGACCGCAGATGCGGTCGAGTTCCGCAGAAGCGAGACCGCACATACGCACGTGGAGTCGCAGAAGCAAAGGCGCAGAAGCGCGTAAGGGGCGCAGATGCGGGGGCTGTTGGGCCGAGCTTGAACCACACCTGTGATGGAATTTCCACATGTGCGGAGTCGCAAGAACGGCTGTTGGACCGCAGAAGCGAGAAGTCGGGCTGGGCAGTGTCATTTTAAGACGAGATTTGTCCATTTTCCTCCATTTTTCTTTTGGATGGGTGATTTTTTGAGCTCTTGGAAGGGGGATATTCGTCATCTATGTCAAGGGAAGTGATTCCCACATATTGTGAGTTAAATACATAGTTTATATAATGATTTAAACTTGAAAATTTATAGAAATTTGGGATTTTTGGTAGAAAACCTAGAAATGTATATTTTTGGGTTTTGACCACGAAATTGGACATGGAATTTGGAATAAAATATATATTTGAGTTCGTGGTGTCATGGGTAAAATTTATCTTCAAAAATTTTCGGAATCCGGGCACGTTGGCGCGAGGGTGATTTTTATCGACTTTTCAAGCGGAGTTAAGAATTGTTATAAATTGGATTATAATAAGTATTAGAGTGCGTATTTATGGATTTGCACATTTATTGACTAGTTTTGGGAGCCGGTGATGGAACTTCGGAGCAAAGTAAGTCTCTTTTCTAATCTTGTAAGAGGTAATTTACCCCATAGGTGAACTTAATTAAAATGTGTTGTTATTTGTGGGGGCTACATATGCATTAAGTGACGAGAGTCCGTACGTAGCTACTATTCCTGTTTGTGTCCGGGTAGTTTTAGGTTTATACCATGCTTTGTGGACACCGTTATTTGATTATATTTGTTAATTGTATCAAATGGAACTAAGTCAAGGATTTTAAGAATTTAAAAGCTTCAAGTCGAATTGTCCTTATTTTGAAAAGAATCAAGAAAGGGTTATGATTTATTGATAAATTTATATTTGACCACATCGCATGTATGATTCACGAACGGGATAATAGATGCATCTATGGTTCGCGTCGTTTGACCCTCGACAGTGCACAGTTTACATTTATGTTGGATCGGGCCGAACGTCCTCGGTGGTATTCGAGTGTGATAATAGAACTGGAAGTTCCTTTTATAATTGGTATAAATTCATTATTTGAAAGATTATTTGTTTTAAATGAAGGAAGTGATTTGGTTCCTCAAATAGGGTGATGAATTGTTCAGTTATTTCTTGTTCTGAGTTTTATTGTTATATATAACATGCTTAATTAGAATTTCATATTATCATATTGTTGGCCCTTAGTAAGTGTCGAAGTCGACCCCTCGTCACTACTTCTTCGGGGTTAGGCGGGATACTTACGAGGTACGCGTTGATTTATGTACTCATGCTACACTTACTGCATATTTTTGTGCAGGTGCATATATGTTTAGTGGACTCATGGGCGCAGATGCGCGATTATTGTGGGGACTTAGGTGAGCTGCATTCCATGTTACGAGTCCACAACCAGCAGAATCTCTTTCAGTGTATTTATATTTTCCTGTCCAATTTGTATTCCAGACAGATGTTGTATTTTATTTTATATTGCTAGTTGATGCTCATGCACTTGTGACACCAGGTTTTGGGCGATTATGGGTTGTACTATGTTGGAATTTTTAAAGATATTATTATTTATTTTGTAAACTCCATCTTTTACTATTTAATTGAAGGAAAAATAATTTCAGAAATATAAAAAAATCAGAATCCAAATTAAGTATTTATTTTTGGCTTGCCTGACCGCGTTGTCCGGTGCCATCACGACCTTTAATGGATTTTGGGTCCTGACAGATAGAGTAACGAGACTAGGTATTTTGAGCGTGGTAGAATTTTTGTCTGTGATGTGGTGTCGTCGTCCTTGATTGAACGTGTTAAGTTCGCCGGTGTTATGGTCTTCTTCAATTCGCCTTTGGGGTAGAGTATTATGAAATGGGGCAGGGGAAAGCGGCCGTCAGAGATCGCGGTGTGCAGTGGTTTAGGATCGAATCAGTGTTCCTAGTGTTGATGGATCGAGAAGGATGATCTTCGGATGGGTTTAAAGTTGGTAGCGATCTATTGGTTCAAGTGCTGCAGAGATGGATTTGACTTAAGGCAATAACTGGGCAGCGAAGGATGAGGAAGGACATGAGGGAGGTGTCTGGCAGTGGATAAACTTCTAGAAGGCCAAGTTTGAGAAACAGGAGACGAGTAGTTGCTTAAAGAAGTGAGTTTGACCAAAGTAGGAGACTGGTAGAGCAGTATATGGGTTCTGTGGTAGGATGACTACATGCCTTGAGAAAGTTTAGAGTGATTTGGGATTCATGGTGGACAATGACTCGGTCTACGGGCTTAATTTGGAACATTAGCTGCTATACGGAGGAAGATTAGATACAACAGAAATGAGTTGTTTGATATGAAGAAGGATACAACATGACTTTGGATTGGGATGTATTTTTAACTGATGACCATGTGGAGTGAATAAACTTGTACAACTGGTGAATGAGCACGGGCTCAGGATGGGTTACTGATTTCGTAGTAATTGGACCTAGTGCAGCGGCATTGGATGAAGTCGGCATGGAGTTTGCACAGGTGGGTTATCTCTTGTGAGCAGGTTAGCGTTAGCGTGGTGTTGACGAAGCTCCTATGAAGAATTTCTACTGACTATTCAGGAAGAGGTCGAATATGTGCATGTGGCTAGTGATTCAGAGTGGCCATGAAGAGTTTAACAAAAAGGTTTCGAGAATTTTTGTGGGTTGATTGTGCAAGATCATGTCAAGGAATCTTGGTGGGTTTCAGAGTTATGCAATGGTAGCTTTGAGCTAAGTGGGAGAGCCCCACCGCCTACAATTGGATTGTATGGTTATCTACTTGTGAGGTTTCTGGTTAGCAGCATATTGATAGGTTATTACGACTAAGAAAAGAAAACATCAGTGGCAATTTGAGCCAAGGATTTGAGGAATGTGTGCTACAATTGGCCTTATCGATTCATGTTCAGGCTTTGGGAAGACATGGAGTTTATGCTTCGTGTAGATGTGATGTACAAGGAAAGTGAGTCAGCAGAGTGCTTCTTTGAGAAGGTGTTCATGTGTTGCAGAGCCTTGGAGTTTTATCATAATTGGGAACAAGTCAGAGTGGGCGACTCTCAACAATGGTTCTAGTGGGTTCAAAAAGAAAATTCAAAGTGCGGTGCCCAAGGATTTCGAGCCACTAGTATGGTTAAGTATTGAGTTTTTGCAGTGGATTATGAAAAGTAGCTTAGAGTATTCTATGTTATCTTCGGTCTGCGGTATGGCATGGTAGGAATGGGATAAAATAACTTCGGATTCATAGAGGGATTTTTATAATGGGTGTACCAGTTGAAGATGTGAATATGCGCATAAGGAGGGTATGAGATAGTTCGTGGGTTTTGGAGACAACATGGTCTCGTGAAATAAGGTCACTCAGGATGAGTGCGGATTTGGGTTCATGATATTTTGAATGGAGCTATTATTATTTCTAGGGCAAGTCCCGAGTAAATTAGAAGAAGTGGCTCGGTTGGTAATGGTTGAATCAACACGGTTATGGCAGTGACCAGTTTCTCCAGCGTGAAGTTATGCATCTTGTTTGTGGTTGTACACTTGGGCTTGAGAGCCACCACAGCTTGATTGATTTGGGAGGTATTCAATTCGTATGGCTTTGTTGTGTAAAGGGATTTTCGGAAGAGTTATGGCAGTTTAGATTACGACATGAGGTTGTATTTTCTGCGGGTTGGGAATTTAGTTGCGTGTTGCATTGGTTCATCTGAAATGAGCTAAGTAAAAGGTTTCTATATGATGAAGTAATTATCATATTAGTGGATCAGGGGTTATTATGGAATTTTGGTACTCTCACGTATTGGCATGTTAGGTGCAGTGAGCGGCATGGGGAATTGGAAGCTGAGGGTCAAGGTTACGGTTCGGTGTTGACAAGAATGTCACGAGCTCAGATGATCAGGGAAGAATTAAGATGGTTAGAATCAGCTGGTATTGTCTTTAGCATCACCTGAGACCAGTGTCCTGTGTGTAAGAGGCTTTGTGTACTGATTTGCGGCTTCTTGATTTGCTTTACAACATTAGTGTGGCCGGTGGTATGGACGTGCAGACTTGTTACCCGGTGCGGAAGGTCGTGGGAGCATATCCCACGAGAAGATTTTATAAGTGTGACATGTAGTGACTTGATTGATTAAAGATTTGAAACCAAGTATGGAAATTTGGTACTATCGCTAATGTGAGAGTTTGGGCCTGAAAGGCGCTCTATTCAGTTGGTTGTGAATTGTGGAAGTTTGTTCTGGATTTGACGGCTGTTCTTGTGTGTCATGGGAAAAGGGGGCTGTTGTGGATCCTTGAAAGGTTATTATCCCAGTGCGGTACGGTCAGAATTGACTTGAGATCTGTGGATAGATCTAAGTGTGAATGTGGGCTCTATATCAGGCCGGATGTGTTCATTTCAGCATAGCGCTATTTTCGGAGGGGTCTTCGGGCCTTGGATGTCATTTCTGTTGTCGGTCTTCCATGTAGTCTGTATTGTGCCATGTGGGTTGTGAGGCGATTTGATTATTCGCACTCGTATTGAGATCCCGTATAGTTTGTGGTGTTATATAAGCAGAATGGCTCTCAAGATGCAGATCATATATCGCACCTTAGTTGTGCTTGAGTTTTATAGCACGTGATGCTAACCGTCTCCCCAGGATTTATATTATGCACTTGGCGTGCTTATGATTGATATTCGGGCAATTAGTGAGTATAAGCGTTACGACGCGATGTGTGTTTTATTTAGATTATTATGTGTGGATCGGGTGACATGCCGCCACGGGTATATGGTTGGATCGGGTGGCACACTGCCATAGATATGTTGTTTGGATCGGGTGGTACGCCGCCACTGGTATCATGGTTGGATCGGGTTGCACGCCGCAACGGTATCATGTGTGGATTGGGTTGCACGCCGCAACAGTGTGATGTTTACTACAGTATCTCGTATCTTCTATTGTGTGTTTTGCTTCTCATTATTTCTTAGGAAGGTCCATAATATCTTTTCGGTTGTTTAATTAGTTACGTGGGTTGAGTAGTTCTTTCCAGAGTTCATTTTCCTTATGTACCACATTCGACTTTGTGGATTGTTGGCACATGGTGGCATCATATGAGACCTTTGGTAATGTTTGTGGTGGCTTATTGCCGGAACGACTTGTACTGGGTGAGACGAGATTTTTGGACCTGGAATCAGTGAGATCAGATTTATATGAAGCATATTAAAGAGCAAATATCGTTATTTGGTTCATAATGAGGTAATAGTTCTTGTCAAGAGAAGAAACCCAATGATTTGTTGACTCGGCAGTTGGTTATGAATTTCTGCACATCTCTTCCGTTGTGGCAGCATTGCAAGAGTTGGAACTGGACTTATACATGTCATGAGTTATATTGTGGGCATCAGATTCATGGAATTTCGGCTATTGTTATCAAGCACCATGTCATGGGTGCATGGTAAGAATTTAGTAAGGGTATACAATCGTGTTTGGTGCAGTGTGTAGTGATTGATACGCTGTTCGTATGTTGGAAACAAGCCTGGTCGAGAATTCCGGATGTTGGAATTTGACTCTAAGACTTACTTGACTAAATAAATAGGAAGATCTTCAGATTGGCTCGAGCTAATGTGCTCAACTGGGTTGTGGTAGCACGGGTAGGTGCACGAGGTGTTGACCGATGATTTCGGCAAATTTCGGAGTAGTTCTTAGCACGTTCGAGAACGAACGTATGTTTAAGTGGGAGAGAATGTAACGACCCGACCGGTCATTTTGAGATCTAGTGCGTGTTCGGCGGTTTGAGGCCTTGAATAGTTTCACTTCGGGTATTATGACTTGTACGCGCGGTCGGAATTGAATTTCGGGAAGTTCAGAGTTGATTTGGAAAGAGAATTCTAATTTTGGAAGCCATAAGTTGGAGGAATTGACTAAGGTTTGATTTTTGAGTAAACGACCTCGGAATCGGGATTTGAAGGTTCCAATAGGTTTGTATGATGATTTTGGACTTGGGCATATGTCCGGATCGGGTTTTGGATGACCCGGAAGCGTTTCGGCACCTATTGTGGAAAGTTGGCATGTTGGAAGGATTTCATAAATTTGGGTTGAAGTGTATTTCAATGTTATCGATGTCCGTTTGGGATTCCGAGTCTAGGAATAGCTCTGTATGGTAATTCTGGTATTGGAAGAGTGTCCGGATGTCCGTAGGTCAATTTGGGGTCATTTGGCGGAAGTTAGAAATCTAAGGGTTTATGAGATGTTTGACAGGGAGTGGACTTTTTCATATCAGGGTCGTATTCCGATTTCGGAAGTTGGAGTAGGTCCGTAATGTCAATTATGACGTGTGTGCAAAATTTGAGGTCAATCGGACGTGATTTGATGGTTTTCGGCATCGAATGTGGAAGTTTGAAGTTCTAAAGTTCATTAAGCTCGAATTGGGGTGCGATTCATGATTTCGATGTTGTTTGGGGTGATTTAAGGCCTCGAGCAAGTTTGTGTTATGTTATGGGATTGGTTTAGGTGATTGGACGGGTTCCCGGGGGCCTCGGGTGTGTTTCGGGGTGGTTTCGGACCAAAACGGAATGATTTGCTGCTGTTGTTGCTGCTATCTGGTTTCCTTCTTCGCGAACGCGAAGGGACTCATACGTTCGCAAAGGAGACTTCTGGGGGCTGCTAGATTTTTCCCATCACAAACGTGATGGGGGAGACGCGAACACGGTGAAGGGCTTGATGGACCTATGCGAACGCGAGGCCGGGTGTACGATCGCGAAGCAGTGAGGGCGAAAGGCTTTGCGAACGCGTTGTGTGGAATGCGAACGCGAATAAGGTTTTTCTGGGCGGATGGCTTTTGTCCTTCGTGATCGCGAGTGTGTTTCCGCGATCGCGAAGAAGGGCAGTGCTGGGCAGTGTCATTTTAAAGACGCGATTTGGCCCAATTTCCTTCATATTTCATTTTGGTTGTGCTTTTTTGAGCTTTTGAAGAGGAGATTTCATCATCTATTATGAGGTAAGTAATTGCCACATATTGTGAGTTAAATACATGGGTTATATATGGATTTATACATGAAAATTAGTAGAAATTTGGGGTTTTGGTAGAAAAAGTAAAAATTGGTATTTTTGGATTTTAACCACGAAATATGGAATGGAATTAAGAATAAATTATATATTTGAGTTCGTGGGGTTATGGGTAATGTTTATCTTTGAATAATTTCGAAATCCGGGCATGTGGGTCCGAGGTTGATTTTATCGACTTTTTGAACGGAGTTGGAAATTATCTTTGAATTTGTTGTTTAATGTGTTTTTTTCTCTTTTGTGGAGCGGGCCGAACGCCTCGGTAGCAGATAGATGCATCTATGGTTCGTGCCGTTCGACCTTCAGCAGTGCACAGTTTAAATATTTATGTTATATCGGACCGTACGACCTCGGCATGATTTGCGCATGATTGAATTGGTTGCTTTGGAATTTATGATAATTGATATTGCTTTATTGTCCTGAGATACAAAATGATAAACGATGAAAATATAAATTTGGAAATTTCTTATTAACAAAAGAATTGTTTACTTATTTCATGATATTGAGCTTACAGTCATTCTACGTAATCCATGCTTAGTTATATCATTGATATTTTATTTATAGCCCATAGTAAGTGTCGAAGTCGACCCCTCGTCACGACTTCTTCGAGGTTAGGCGGGATAATTACTAGGTACGCGTTGATTTACATATTCATGCTACACTTGCTGCACACTTTTGTGCAGGTACATATATGTCTAGTGGCCTTGTGGGCGCAGAGGCACGGTTATTGCGGGGACTTAGGAGAGCTGCACTCTATACCATGATCCGCAGCCAACAGAGTCTCCTTAAAAGTATTTATAATTTTTTCCTGTCCAATTTGTATTCCGGACAGATGCTGTATTTTATTTTACTTCCTAGTTGATGCTCATGCACTTGTGACACCGGGTTTTGGGGTGATTATGGGTTGTCATATATTGAAATTGTTAAAATATTATTATTTATTCTGTATATTCCTTCTTTTACTATTTAATTGAAGGAAATATGATGTAAAAAATATTTAAAATGAGAACCAAATTAAGTATTTATTTTTGGCTTGCCTGACAGCGGTGTCCGTCGCCATCATGAACTTTAATGGATTTTGGGTCGTAACACATAGTTAAACTAAAACAAAACAAAAAAAAATAATGTATGTCAACATACCGTCTTATTGATACCTATACTAGCATAGTGAAGTTTAAAAAACTACGTCCTCTCAGCTATAAATGCAATTCCAAGATCAAACTATTGCTCCAGTATATCATCCTTCTTTTCGTACACCTTCTTGCTAAAACAACAACAACAACAATAACCCAGTATAATTCCACTAGTGGGGTCTGGGGAGGGTAGTGTGTATGTAGACCTTACTCCTACCCTGGGGTAGAGAGGCTGTTTCTGATAGACCCTCGGCTCCCTCCCTCCAAAAACACCCCACCTTGCTCTTGAGGTGACTTGAACTCACAACCTCTTGATTAGAAGTGGAGGGTGCTTACCACTAGAGTAACCCACTCTTGTCCTTCTTGCTAAAAGGGTGATCCCCTTTCACAATAACATGAGGTACAACAGATTTTCTTATTCTTGTTGCATCTTCTTGACTAGAGTCATCTAAAACCTCATACGCTTGTACACCTTCACAACTTGACAGAATAGGAAAAGAAGAAGTTGCAGCATCTTCAGGTGTAGAGCATTTTGGAATAGATGACATTATAGGAGCAACAACTATGGACTGATACAAACTCAAAAGTTAGTTTATGAATCCGATACTCAATATGAGAGTCAGTCATCTCAACCTCATAATCTGGAATCATCTCTATTTACCATAAAGATTGAATAATAATTAAACTTATATTGTGGTTTTAAGGACATGTGATTTAAACCAGCGCCAATTGATAAACAACGAATTAAATCGATAAATTAGACAATAAAATAAATCAAACCGGTCTGCAAATAATGCCTCGACCTTGATCCGAGATAGTCTCGAGGTTAGTTAATAAGAATAGTAGAGGATGGAACAAGCAGTGATGAACAGTAAGTAAGACAAAGAAAGCAGCGTATATGTATATTCTTATCAGTGAATAATAATTCTTCTTTTACAAGTGAATGGGATGCCTCTTTATATAATAGAGAAATCCTAAATAGGCTACAACTCTAATAACGGAAGTAGATCCCATGATTGGAGCTAATAACCGCTTTGATTTGATCTGTTCCGGGATTTCTGCCCTGACTTTCGACCAGTTACTGATATCTCGTCATTCTGTTATTATGCCTTACTCGAAGTCGATCATGCTCGATCTCGATTATTGCTGGCCTCGATCTCAATGAACACTTCGATCTCCAGGCGTGATGTTCTATCTTCGAGCTCGAGCTCGATCTATTATGAGGTTACCCTCGAGGCAACTCCCCTGCCAAAGAAATCGGGTATGCCCGATTTCGACCGTATACAGATAGTCCCCTCATTTTTTGGAGTGTAATGAGAAGAAATGAATTTGAGACTTTGATTTAATACCTCGATCAATTATGACATCAACATCGTGACGCAAGCAATGGAAGTGATTGAAGCGTCGCGCTTGAATAGTTCCCAAGGTCATTAATTAACGCCAGTAGATGGTCGGCCACCAGTGCTTTCAACCCATCAAAGTGGCTATTATAAATAAACCACCTTCATAACATTCTCAAACTTTACTTTCAAACTTCTTCCAATCTTCAAAAACTCTTCTATTCTCTTCAAGTTCATCAACTTTGTCGGTTTCCGTTTGTCAATCTCTTATTAAAACACAAATTCTACCTTCTTCTTCCTTAGACCTCATATAACAATGGCAAAAACATCAAATACCGTTCCTTAAGAAGAAAAGGCCTCCTCATCGCGGTCGGCCGTTGACAAAACACTGATGGAGCCATGTATCGAAGAGTGCATCCCCGGGCCATGTGAACTTACTTCCGACTTTAAGGTCGAAAACCCTCTTTGGTTCCTGGCCGATGCGAGCCCATATCTAGATACATCTGTTCGATATCCGAAGGCGATCTCGAGCAGGTGAAAAAGGATTGCCACTGGGAGAATAAAGAGGTGGTGATTCCTACCCCCGAGGAGGACATCACCACTCATGTCAAAGGGTTGTTAAGTGTGTATACTTACCCTTTCACACTGGGTTCCGTCGATCCTGTCATAATCGACATCTGCCGCCAATACCGGGTAACCTTAGGCCAAATCTACCCCTCTTTTTGGCGCATTGTCATTTTGCTCAGATTCTTCTCGAGCAAGGTCAAGGGATGTCTTTCACCCTCGGTCATCTCATTAGGCTATACAGCCCCCGTCTTTATCGGGGCGGACTGATAAGGCTTCAACGCCGGGCCGCGAAGGTGCTGTTCTCGAGCATAGACGAGGACAAGGACCGAGGATGGATGTGCCAGTTTGTCCAAGTCAGGACCTCCGACTTAATCCTCGCCGGGAAGATGCCAGTCCCCGAAGAATGGAACATGAAGCGTAAGTAGAACTTCGCCGATAATGTTTGATTACTTGTTATGTTTCCTTTACCTCTTCTCATCTATATTCTTCTTTATGGTGCAGCTTCCCCCTAGTTTCCTGGTGCAGTCCCGGACCTTGCAGGTTGGGTTCGACAACTGGTTTCAACCTCTTCGTATGCTGAGCGCTCGTGGCGTGATTTGGCCAAAGGTCGATGGGAGGCCAAAAATCATGGTAAGCTCCCCTGTCCATGTTTGATGCTTTCCTGTGAAATACTTCTTTTTAATTTGATTTCTTCTCATACAGGTCTTGGAGATAACGTCGTTATGAGGCCGGCTCCCCTCGAGGAAGAGGTGGTCCCGAAGCCTACCAAAGACAAGAAAAGGAGAAGGGCCTCGCCATCAAATACCCCAAAGCCCAGGAAAAGCAGGGCTCGAAAGTCGAAGACTGATCTCTCCGTTCTGCCTGCCAATATAGTCCAAACGCTACGAGATGAAGACGAGGAGGGAAGAAGATGTCGACTGCCTACTGGTGGCTCGGAAGAGGTAGGCCATCGAAGTTTCGAGAGCTGCTGAGTTGGTGACGGTCGAGGAGGTTCAGCCGCAGACCATGGTGATCTCGGAGAAAGGTCCGAGCAAAGTCCCCGAGTCATCGGGTGTTGAGGATGCCTCCTGCCTCGATGAGCAACCGGTGGGTATGCTCGAAGGGTGTAGTTCTGAGGACCTTCAATAAGAAGAGAATGCCCCAAGAGACTTGCTTGGGGAAATTAACATTGATGATTCTCCACCCGGACCCACGTTCTCTGAGGGGAACTTTTGGGATGCCGGGTCCATGGGGACACCCGATGTGGGGACGGCCCCCGAATGGGAAGATATATTCCGCGGCTGCTTCGCGGGGGTCGATGATGTTTCCGACCTAGACGCATCACTAATGTTTTATGAGGCTCAGCGGCTTCTGAACCAAGTGAGTTTTACTTGCGGTTGATGATGTTACCATGCTCGCGTTTGTTCTTATTTCTTCAAGTCTGATTTCCATTCTTTCTACACAGGCTACGGCGCTCCATTGAGAAGCGTCCTCCAAATACCGGGCCAAGCTAGCCCGATGTGAGGCTAATCTCAAAAAGCTTATGAAGGAGAGAGACACCCTCAAACTCCTCTATGTGCAAAAAGAAGAGGAGATCATGAGTATTCAAGCGGAGCTGAATTTGGGTAGAATGAAATCTAACAGGCTTGCTCGGTCGGGTTCACTCGGTTGAGCGCCGGTCGCGCTTCTCGATTTTGGGACGTGACAGATATCCATCCCCCATTTCATGAATGGCCATGGGGATAGGACTGAATGAAGTTATTCCCTGGGCTTATGGATCATCGGTGCAAAACTTTTACATTTATCACATTTTCGAACAAACTCCTTAGTGTCTTTTTCCATGTTATCCCAGTAGTATCCTGCTCTAATGATTTTGTGAATCAGTGATTCGACGTCGGAGTGATTCCCACAAGTGCCTTCATGGACCTCTCGTAGAAAATAATCGGCGTCTCCTGGTCCTAAGCATACTGCCAATGGTCCATCGAATGTCCTTCTGTATAATGTTCCATCTTCAGCCAATGTGAATCGAGCAGCTCTGGTTCATAGGGCCCTCGACTCTTTAGGGTCCGATGGGAGCTTTCAGTTCTTCAAGTATTCAATATATTTATTCCTCCAATCCTAGGTTAAGCTTGTAGAGTTTATCTCAGCGTGACCTTCCGCGATCATAGATCTCGAGAGTTGAACGATAGACCCCAAGCTGATCTCATCTTCCTCGACCGATGACCCTAAACTTGCAAGTGCATCAGCCTCACTATTTTATTCACGAGGTACATGGTGTAAAGTTCATTTCTTGAAGCGGTGCAAGGTTACCTGCAGCTTGTCCAAATACCTTTGCATTCTATCCTCTCGAACTTTGAAGGTTTTGTTTACTTGGTTCACCACCAGTAAAGAGTCACACTTGGCTTCAATGACTTCCGTTCCTAAGCTTTTAGCTAGCTCGGGACCTGCAATCATGGCCTCGTACTCGGCCTCTTCAAAACGATGCTTAGCCCGGACTCCTTCACATTCGAAGCACCGTATGTGAAAAGGGTCCATACCCCCGATGATGTACCTGATTTTAACAAGAGTTTCTTTTCGACTTCGGATATGAGAGTTGGCGTGAAATCGGCCACAAAGTCCGCTAAAATTTGAGACTTGATGGTCGTCCGGGGTTGATATTCGATATTGTACCCATTGAGTTCAACAGCCCATTTGGCCAATCGGTCCGATAGTTCGGGTTTGTGCAAAATATTACGAAGTTGGTAAGTGGTTAATACGCATATGGGGTGACATTGAAAGTATGGTCTTAACTTTCTAGAGGCGCTTATCAGTGCAAGTGCCAATTTCTCCAAATGTGGATATCTTGTTTCTGCTTCTCCTAAGGTTCGACTTACATAATAAACGGGAAATTACGTACCTTGCTCTTCTCGAACTAGGACACCACTTACCACGATTTCCGATACTGCCAAGTACAAGTAAAGTTTTTTATCTGCCTTTGGAGTGTGTAGCAGTGGTGGGCTCGATAGGTATCGCTTCAATTCCTCTAATGCCTGTTGGCATTCCGGGGTCCTGGTGAAATCGTTCTTCTTTTTTTGCAGAGGGAAAAATTTGTGGCTTCGATCTGATGACCTCGAAATGAATCGGCCTAAGGCAGCTATCCTGTTACACCCCATGTTTTCATATGTAAAAGTACGCCATAAGTAAATTGATGAAAGCTCGGAAATGAGATGTTACATCCCGCATTTTCGTATGTTAAAGTTTCGTTGTAAGTTAATCGGTGTATGTTCGGGAATGAAATTATTTTGAGATTATAAGCATTGTGCTATTTCAAACAAGTGATGAGTAAATTCGTGAAGGTGAGAGGGTAAGCAAATCTAAGAAAATGAGTTTTGTCGAAGTTTGTCAATTTGGGATAAAATACGGCGCGAGCTATAATGTGCGGTATTTATGGACTTGTGCCATACAAGGTACCACATGACCATGATAGTAAGATGTATAAAGTGTTTTAAAAGTGAGTAGCATTTTAAGTAATTTGAGATAATCCTTAATTATATGGGTAATTGGTTAATTATTGGTTAATGGGAGATTAACTAATTCATTAAGGAATTTGTGGGTGATTAAGGCTTTTGGATAAGCCTCAACATGGCAGGTCACTATGCCCATGTATATGACTCTTAAATCATTGCAAGGTGGCATAGTTATAAGAATTTTGGTGGCCAAGTCTTACAAAGTGGGGCCCACACCACACGACTTAAAAACCTATCTAAATCCCTTAAGAAGGTACTTGCATCTCTACAATAAGGTGAATGGGAACTTCAGCAAGTCATACGAAATTATTTTGTGTAATAGTAACGTGAGGATTTTCATAACATCTTCAACCACTTCAACAAGATTTCATAGCAATTCAACAAGATTTCTTAGCATCTTAGCAACATGGGATTTTCGATTCTAAGGGAGTACGGTGTAATCTTCCTCAAGAACATCATACGAATTTTTTCCTACTTCACAAAAGACGTGTGTTAGAGGTATTATCAAGAGAATCGGCTCAGGTATGTTAAGGCTATCCCTTCTTTCTTTTTGGCATAATCCAAATGATACAAATGAAACGAGCAAAATATGCAACTTTCATAAATGACTCTATTCATAGAAATACTAAGAGTGTCTATATTCTTGATTCCCCATGTAAATTATTATTATATCCTCTGTTCATGGGTCTCAGAAAAATATGTATTTGATAAAGTTTGTCCGAAAGGCATTGATTTTATGATATTCCGAGAAATCTTATTAACGTATTTCTTATGCATTTACACATGTACATTGCCCCATGACTAGATGGTGTTATATACGCTTATATTATATGTATATGGGATATGGAAAAAGGTTATGGCGTTATATATGCACCACCACCTGATCAACTGGTATATGTTGATGGTTTTACCCACAATGGCCGAGATGATATGATGGGATGCCCTCAGAGGCTTGATGATATTATGAGCGCATATACCTACGCATGATATGACATTTACATGCATATGCATGACATTATAATATGAAATGATTCACAGAGCTATTCAGACTTACATGTCGAGTCTTTTACTCTATGTTTCTCTCATGTCTATGATTTACTGATTTTCATTCCTTACATACTTGGTACATTATTTGTACTAACATCCCTTTTGCTTAGGATGCTGCGTTTCATGTCTGCAGATCCTGATAGACAGGTCAAGAGTCTTCCAGGTAGGCTATCAGCTAACCGGATGATGTTGGTGCGCTCCATTTACTCCGGAGTTGCTTGTTTGGTCAGTATGATTTGGACGTGTATTGTTTGGTATGGCGGGGCCCTATCCCGACCTTTATGATAAGTATGTACTCTTAGAGGCTTGTAGATAAATGCCATGTATATGGATACTTGTATGGCCTTGTCGGCCTATGTTTTATGTATATAATGGATCACATTGGCCTTAAAGGCTCGTATGTCACAGGTATGAGTTTCTATATCAGGTTTGGTCATTCTATGTCGGGGATTCCCTCATGTTTACTATGTTTATCTCATGACACCCTGTATGGCCCACTTACCTATGATGATGTAATAAGAAAGATACATTACGTTGGTACTCGGTTGAGTAAGGCACCGGGTGCCCGTCGCGACCCATCGGTTTGGGTCGTGACATATCCGTCCAGTCAGCCTCTGCACGGATTTTACACTGTCCACGACGGTAATGTCTTCGATGGCTTTGATTTTATCAAGATTGAGCTTCATGTTGTATTTCCTTAACATCTCGAACGTTTTCTACAAATGAGCCAAATAGTCCTCTGCGCGCAAGGACTTAACTAGCATGTCAACAATATAAACTTCCATTGATTTACCTATTTGTTCTTCGAACATTTTATTTACTAGGCGTTGGTAAGTAGCTCCTGCATTTTTTAACCCGAAGGGCATTACATTATAACAATATGTTCCATACCTGGTGATAAATGAAGTCTTTTCTTGGTCCTCCGGGTTTATTTGGATTTGGTTGTACCCGGAATAGGCATCGATAAAAGTAAGGATCTCATGACCGGCCATTGCATCGATCATGCGATCGATGTTAGGCAGTGGAAAAGAATCTTTGGGGCACGCCTTGTTTAAATCCTTATAATCTACACACATTCTAAGTTTGTTCCCCTTTTTAGGGACTAAAACTACATTTGCTAACCATTCGGGATATTTCACCTCCCGAATAGACCTTATTTTGAGAAATTTAGTTACCTCGTCCATTATGAATGCGTGCTTTACCTTGGACTGGGGTCTTCTCTTTTGCTTCACCGGTTTGAACATAAGGTCCAGGCTTAGCCGATGTGTCATTATCTCCGGTGGGATCCCTGTCATGTCTAAATGGGACCAAGAAAAACAATCTATGTTATCAATAAGAAATTGAATAAGTGTTTTCCTGAGTTCGGGGGTTAATCTTGTTCCCAGGTATACCTTTCGCTCGGGCAGGTACTCGATCAATATAACCTGTTCCATCTCTTCAACTGTTGATCTGGTGGCATCAGAATCTTCGGGAACTATAAAAGTTTGAGGGGTCAGAAAATCCTCTTCTTCTTCTTCTATCTCCTGCTTCCCTGATTCGGTCGAGGCTGGTGGCTATGATTGCTATTTGACTTCCTATTTACTTTTGATGCTCGACCTTTCCGAAGTTGATAGTGTAGATATCGGCGTTACCTCATCGACCGCAAACATTTCCTTTGCAGCATGCTGCTCCCCGTATACTGTTTTTACACAGGCCAACATCGGGAATTTTATCATTTGGTGGAGAGTCGAAGGGACTGCCCTCTAATTGTGGATCCAAGGCCTTCCGAGTAGGGCATTGTACCTCATGTCGCCCTCGATTACGTGGAACTTGGTATCTTGAATGGTTCCAGCCATGTTCACCGGTAGAATAATCTCCCCTTTAGTCATTTCACTGGCCATATTGAAGCCGTTTAGGACCCGAGTTGCTGGCACGATTTGATTTTGTAGGCCGAGTTGCTCCATGACCATCGATCGGATGATATTTGCTGAGCTACCTGGATCCACTAAAACATGCTTAACTTGAACTTTATTTAATAAGATAGAAATTACCAGAGCATCATTGTGAGGCTGAGAAATGCCTTCTGCTTCTTCGTCATTGAATGATAAAGTGCCTTCAGGCACATAATCTCGGGTTCGTTTTTCCCTAGTGATTGATACCTTAGTGCATTTGAATATGGGTCCCTGTGGAATGTCGACCCCACCGACGATCATATGAATGACGTGTTGGGGTTCCTCCTGTTCATTTTTCCCGTTGGCATCCCTTTATCTGAAATTATTCTTGGCTCGATCACTGAGGAACTCTCGAACATGGCCCTCATTGAATGGACGGGCTACCTCCTCCCTTAATTGCCTGCAATCCTCGGTCTTGTGACCATGCGTGCCATGATACTTGCACATCAAATTTGGGTTTCTTTGGGAGGGATCGGTTTGTATGGGTCTAGGCCACCTTGTATCTTTGATCCTTCCGATTGCCGATACAATGCCCGATGCATCGATGCTAAAGTTATATTTCGATAACCGAGGTGCCTCTGTGGGATCGGCATACTTGTCAAAACCACTTTTTCTTATAAGTCCCCGAGAATTCTGTCCTCGCTCACTTGTTCGATTGCTCCGGGCGGAATTGCGTCCTGAACTATTGTTCCTTCGATCTGCGGTAAATGGTTGATATCGGTCTCTGTTCGATCTTGGCTCCATGTCGACGTCCCTCTGGGTTTTAACTACTGACATGTTTGGATGTACTGAACTGGAAGGGGCTCCTAATTGGTCGTCCTTAACTCTGATCTTCAATTGATATCGATTGTGCACATCTGCCCAAGTTACAGCTGGATACTTGATCAAAATTTGTTTCAACTGACGTGATGCTATCGAACTCCGCTCGTTCAACCCTTGGGTGAAAGCTTGAACAGCTCAATCATATGTGACAGGTGGCAACTCCCTGCGTTCCATTTGAAATTGGGATTCGAACTCCCTCAGCATTTCATTATCCCTTTGTCTTACCTTGAAAAAGTCGGATTTCCTCGTTGTGACCTTTATGGCCCCGGTATGTGCCTTTATAACATGGAAAATGAGTTGATGGAATTTGGTGGTAGGTTGTGATACCAAATTATTGCTCCCTTCGAAAGGGTCTCTCCGAATATTTTCAACAGCACAGATTCGATTTCATCATCTTCTAAATCGTTACCCTTGATGGCGCATGTATATGAAGTAACATGCTCGTTGGGATCGGTGGTCCCATTATATTTGGGTATGTCTGGCATACGAAACTTCTTTGGAATAAGCTTCGGAGCCGCACTTGGAGGAATCGGCTTTTGTACAAACTTCTTCGAATCCATCCATTTCAAGATTGGCGGTGCCCCCCATATCTGGTCAACTTGAGAGTTGTATGTCTCCACTTTTTTATCGTTGGCTTCGATTTTCTTCTCCCCCGATTCAATTCTTTTGGTGAGCTCCTCGAGCATTTTTATTACCGCAGGATTAGTCCCCGATTCGTTACCATTTGACCTTTCCGGTACTGGCTCGGTACGGCGAGTAATTTTCGGCTCGACCCTATTCAGAGCTCTATGTTGATTTTGTAACTGAGCAATAGCGGCTTGCTGAGCCTGAAGCATCTCGAATACCACTTCGAGACTGACTCCTTCGTCTCCTCTGCCCTGTGTTCCTTGGTCACTAGATCGGCCTTCTCTGCGTACGCTCCCATCGAGACCTGCACCTAGGTCCGCAATTAGAGCAACGTGCGAACTGACATCGACTGAGTTGGCAACTGGTGCTCCCCTGAAATTAGCCTGTGGAACCTCGACTCCTGGAGCAATCACATTTTCGTTTTCACCGTGGAATCCAAGGCCATTGTCACCGTGTGGATGCGTTTTGTGAGTTTGACATGTTTTAACCTGAAAGCAAAGATACTTGATAAGAACAAGCGTAAAATAGTGCGTTTTACCAGAATCAGTACTGAACAATCACTATTATCCTTAGCCCCACGGTGGGCGCCAAACTGTTTACCCTAAAAATTGAGTAACAATTAAACTTATATTGTGGTTATAAGGATATGTGATATAAACCAACACCAATTGATAAACAACAAATTAAATAGATAAATTGGACAATAAAATAAATCAAACCAGTCTGTAAATAATGCCTCGACCTCGATTCGAGATAGTCTCGAGGTTAGTTAATAAGAATAGTAGAGGATGGAACAAGCAGTGATGAACAGTAAGTAAGACAAAGAAAGCAGCGTGTATGTATATTCTTATCAGTGAACAATAATTCTTCTTTTACAAGTGAATGGGATGCCTCTTTATATAATAGAGAATCCTAAATAAGGTACAACTCTAATAACGGAAGTAGATCCCATGATTAGCGCTAATAACCGATTTGATTTGATCTGTTCCAGGATTTCCGCCCTGACTTTTGACCGGTTACTAATATCTCTCCATTTTGTTATTACGCCTTACTCGAAGTCGATCATGTTCGATCTCGATTATTGCTAGCCTTGATCTCAATGAACACTTCAATCTCCAAGCGTGATATTCTATCTTCGAGCTCGAGCTCCATCTATTATGAGATTACCCTCGAGGCAACTCCCCTGCCAACAAAATCGAGTATGCCCGATTTCGACCGTATACAATCTCGGTTGTTGATTTTTTATAAACCTCAATAGCTGGAACATCTTTATCGCATGACTGTTTAGTCATCTGACCAGATGGAATATTTTCATTTGTTGTTTGTTTATCAACTGTTAATTTATGAGCCTCTGAATCACACATTTCCAACCACTTATCTTCATCCAGAATTCCAACATCAACAAAACCAGGTGCTACATAAAATATTCATCAATATGTCAGAAAAGGTAAATAAAAAATATTGACTATACAACTTTACGTTTCAATACCAGAACTCCCTTCCTTTATCTCTTTTAAATTCATATTTTCTAATTTCCCATCTTCATTATTGACATCATTTTCATTGATATCAAGTGAATCATCTGCAAAGCCAGAAATTGAAGCATTAAAAACAAGCTATCAGAAAATAAGAAGAACTCCAGTATAAAATACTCATCTAGTATATTATACTTATACACTAAATTATACTCATGCAGTATACCTTCTAAGCCTTCAACTATAATATACTGGAATAAAACTTTGAATTATGAAGGTTACCATATTCATATAGAAATCCAACAAAAATACTGGATTAGAATGGAAAAATATGATAAAAAATACAGTATATTTTGTACTCATCGACTAAATTATACTGATCTAGTATATAAAACTGGACAATATCCGTTTGGACTCCAGACTTCCAGCATAATGTACAGTATACTAGTATACCTTCTTTGTTTTCATTAATTACATCCCGATTCCTATCACCATCACCTTCTTCATATTTTTTCTAGTATACCTCTAAATTGTTCTTCTTCATTGAAAACAATAAACAGAAAACAATACATAGAATCAATACTAGTATACCTCTAAATTTCTCTTCTTTATTGAATCAATTGCATTGAACACCTCCACAAATTTCTTAGCAAGATAATTTTTTAAAATCACAAGTTCATCTTTGTATTCCTTCTTTAATAACAATACTTCTTTCTTCAGTTCCATTTGGCCATCTGCCAAAATCTTAAATTAAACATACCAGTCACTACCTTTAGGTGGCGGGTCGAAAAAGGCATTACTTATACTTTGATGTTTGTCATGAACATTCTCCACAACCTTCTTCTCTAAATCATGTTTGTTATAATTTGCAGCTTTAATTTTCATTTTTTATTTTTGAGGTGTAGAATCGACAAGGTCATTATTTGTTGCCTTACCTTTAAAATATTTTTTTATTTTTTCAGATGGAGCATTGACATAAACATTCTCCATCATCAGCTTCTCCAAATCATTAGTAGCCTTACTTTGCATTTTTGATGTTTCACGTGTCCGATATACAACATCATTAGCAGCTTTCTCCTTCTTTTCCAATGTATTACCATTTTTCCCCTTCTTCTCCAAATCATTAGAAGCTTTTCGCTGCCTTTTCGCCTTCATTTTAATCTGCATTTTGCACTGCCTTTTTGAACTCTCGGGTAGATGATCAACAAAATCATCATCTGAACTAAGGTGTTTCTAATCAACATTATCCACTATTTCATTCTCATGAGACATATTCCTTATATTCAATTACATAAACATACAATTTAGTAAATTTATTGAGAAAATTATATATAGCAAAATTAACTGTTAATACATGTCAAAACAAAAGAAAATTAATTTACCTTCTCAGAAGGTAAGCCATACAATTTCTCATGTAATTCCTCAAACATTAGCTGTCGTGTAACCTTCCATCTAAGAATTCGTGGAGATGTATTTCGACACCAAACAACGATAGAATTATGCAAATATCCACAACATTCATAAAACCATATCTGAATATCATAAGGAAATCCCGAAATCCAATAATATTGTCCTTGCTTATACAAAATACTCGGCATTATTCTCACGGTTTCCTCATATACATCTATTCCCCATGGATAACTATTGTAATCACCTTCCTCAACCAAGTTCAAGTACTTCCTATCAACCAGTTTTACGTTCTTAGTAGAAAAGAGGAATGAATTTATTATAATAAATAGCACTGCCATCCTAACAACATCTTCATCAAACTCAAGTGTTTTTGTAAGAAAACAATCCAAAAGGTGTTTCTTAGAAACAGAAGGGTAATCCACAAAGTACTTTTCAATTAAACGATTATTCTTTTGCGTAGCTACACTAGGAAGATGTACATCACCGGTACATTTTTATCCGCTCATACAAGCAAATTGAGACAAACCAAAACGTAGCTTAACCCCATTGACAAGAAACACCATTGCATTCCCATTCCTTTTTTCAACCTCCATGGTTAAAAAAAAGTATATTAACTGGGATTGCAGTTTTATACTAGGAAAATCCAACAAATAGCCAAAATAAGTTGACTTAAAAAGTTCAAGTTGTCTTGTTGATAATTTTATTTTCAAATTGCTAACAATCTCAGAATTGAAGTCACTGCCAAGTTTCGGCCTATCACTTACACTAAGCTACAATTAAATACATATGCATATATAAGTATATCACACGTGTATACATTATACAAAGTAGCCATTAATAAATAAGGTGTAATATAATTTACCTTTGAAGGGAATTTGGCATGTATTCTCTCATGAATACTTGATTCAGAAACCTTCCTCTTTTTTGAAGGCTTTAGATTATTTTGAGAAACATCAACTTCTGGTTCCTTGGTACTTGCAGAACAACTAATTTCGCACACCTTAGCACTTTGAGAACGCGTTCTTCTAAGACTAGCTGATGCAGAGGCATTCGAAGCTGATTCTCCATTTTTATGACCACTTAAGTGTCTTTTTGGATCAGTTTGAGAAACATCATTATGTTGTTGTTTTGAATTTGAAGAACCAGAAGTATCTCGTGCCTTAGCACTTTGTGAACGCGTCTGTCCCAAACTAACAGCTTGTGTTCCACTTGCTGAAGATGATTCTTCAATTGCAAGCGCACTTGGAGCATCTTTCATATAAGACTCCGCCATTGTAACAGATTGATTTTCAATATCCATATCAAAATCAGAAACTTCTGGTGATGGTGAGATTGGATGAATAGGTTTTTCACGCTTGAGAGAGTGCTTTCTACCCATAAAACTTCAACACTTTTTATCAAAATTAAACCCTAACGGTTGTGTATTTTAAAATTGGAAAAGAGAGACAACGTATGTGATATAAATATGTGACGCACACGTGGTATAAACCGAAGCTTTAGGGCATGGCACGTCATTTTGAAAAGAGATAAAGTAATATAGTCAAGTTATACTAAATATTATAAAAATTAGAACAATACACTCTATAGTATACCAATAATAAAGGTATAATCTAGCTGGTCATATCGGAATAGAATTATCAAACATATTGAAATAAAGCATATTTGAATAGTCATATTTCGAGCATAATATACAAAAAACAAAAAACATTTTGAAAAAAATAAATTAAAAGAGAACTCCGTTAATTTACAGTTTCACGGTATAATATACTGGATATTAAATCTTCAGAAATGATATTTCTAGCATAATATACAAGGTCCGTTATTTTACACTTCTTCAATATAGTATACTGCATTGTAATATTTAAGAAGTCATATTTCCAGTATAATATACGGTATCAAAAACTCTTTTGAAGAAAATAAAATAAAAAAGAATGACAGAATTATGAGAAATAAAAAATCTAGCTAATTCTACTTGAATAGAACGATAAAAAATCATGAAATCTGCATAATAAATAGAAACAATAAAGAACTCTATTATTTCACACTTCTCCAGTAAACTATACTGGATAATAACCAATCACATATCATATTTCCAACTTCATATTGTTACGACCCAAAATCCAACTAGTCATGATGACACCTAACCTCAACGGCTAGGTAAGCCAAATAATAACAATCCGATTCAATTAATATTTAGCCGACTCTAATACACTCCCCAAGGACTGATAGTACAAATCATGAGCTTCTAAGATTAGAATTTATAAAGTTGTTGTGAAATAAAAATATGTCATCTGTTTGAAATATACATTAACAGATTTAAAAATTCTAAAGCTACCTAGATCAAAAGGCAGTTGTGACTGAAATGCAGGTACATCTTCAAAACCAGCTCCCACCGTACGCATCAACATCAGCATCAGAAATCTGCACGCAAGGTGCGGAAGTGTAGTATGAGTACAACCGACCCCATGTACTCAATAAATAATAAATCTAACCTTAGGTTGAAAGCAGTGACGAGCTTGTACCAAGGTCAGAGTCCTCACCAATAAGCAATAATATCACATAACAATACAATTTAAAGAAGCACTAGTAATAACTCAATAATAACATGCTCAGCTCGTGTACAGTTCTGGAAAATAAACATTTTCTTTTCAAGTATAATAGTAAAATTCAATTTTTTTGCCGAAAGTCACCGAAAATAAGAGTAAGTTTGAAATCTGTGATTTTTCTCAAAACCTTTAACGGGAGGTAAGAAGTCTCATTATTTGATGGCATGAGAAAAAATACTTCTCTATGCCTACATGTCAAATATGCATATCTAATGCAATGCAACACAGTGATAAACTCATGTAACTCATGTACTCACACTCTCAGAGTACTCAATCTCACTATCTCGCATTTCCACTCCAGTCACTTAGTACTGTGTATGGCCAATCCAGCCCAGGGAAGATCCATCCCAATATATATATATATACATAATAACTGACATTCAGTCACCCAGTATTATACAAGGCCAATCCAGCCCAGGGGAAGATCCATCCCCAAATATAAATGATTCGGACAAGATCCATGTCCAGGGAAGATCCATCCCTCAATATGAATGATTCGGGCAAGATCCATGCCCAAGGGAAGATCAATCTCCAAATATAAAATCAACTGCGCTCATTGTGGGGGTGCAGATTTCGGAAGGGCTCCTTCAGCCCAAGCGCTATAATAGCCAAATCCAGGAATAAATAAATAAAATATGTTGCGGTGTGCAGCCCTATCCCATAAATATCACTCACAATCAGGCCCTCGGCCTCACTCAGTCATCAATCTCTCCAGTCTCTCGGGCTCACAATGTCATGAAAGTAGCCCAAAATGATGATATGATATATCAATAAATAGCAACAGAGTCTGAGAAATGATATGCAATGAATGAACATGACTGAGTACGAAATTATAATTAAAATATATAATTCGACAACAGAAATGACCTCAGTGGGTCCCAATAACACCAAAATTTGCCTAAGCATGATTTCTAATATGAGTCACAACTCAGTTTCTCTAACACATAAAAATACATGGAAAAATAAAAGTTAATTGACTATACAGCTCTACGGAATTGACTGAGTCTCAATTTCTACAGTGCACGCCCACACACCCGTCACTTAGCATGTGCGTCACTTTCAAACAATTTATATAATATGTATAATCAGGGTTCATACCCTCAGCTCCAAGTTTAGAAGTGTTACTTACATCAAACAAGTTGAATCCAATACCGAGCAAGCTAAATAATGCTCCAAAAATTTCATTTTGCGCGTATCAACCACAAAACGCCTTCCTATCACCTCAATTCCAAGCCAAATGATTCGAAACTAGTCAAACAATGTGCAAATTAATTAAAATATACTCCAATGCTTACAATTTAACAATTTACAAAAATTTCCAAATCCACTTGAAAAATCCACTGCGGGGCCCACATCTCAGAATCAGACGAAACTGATAAAATCTGATAACCCATTCAATTATGAGTCCAAACCATACTAATTTTACTCAAATCTAACTCCGACTCGATGTTCAAATCTCGAAAATTCATTTTATGGAATTGTAGAAAATTCCTCCAATTTCTCTTGAAAAATCAATATTCTAACACCGAAAATAAAAATTAATTCATGGAATATAATCACAAGGGAGTCAAGAACACTTACCCCAAGTTGTGTGGTGAAATTTGCCTCTGAAAATCGTCCAAACAGAGCTCCCCAACTCTGTTTTCGTCAAAAATGGCAAAAACCTCCCGTTTATAGGGATTTTAATGTTCGGGCACTGCCTGTGGCGCTGTTTCCAGAACCTTTAAACATCCCAGTGCCAGGACTAGCTCCCCACGCTACCCTGGGCACTGGTGACGGGATTTTGTTTTTTCCGACATGGAAATGGGCATAACTCTTTCATATGATGTCTGAATTCGACGATTCTTTTTGCTATGGCTCCGTAATTTCAATACGGATCTAATGCATTAATCAAAACTGAATTTGGAGCTCATTTTCTTAATGTGATGTCACGTATTCTTGAAAAATTGACGTCGAAACATTCTAGGAATATCCAACTTCTACATTCGATGCCGAAACCTATCAAATCAAGTACGATTGACCTCAAAGTTTGAACACAAGTCATAAATGACATAATGAACCTATTTCAATTTTCAGAATCGGATTCCGACCCCAATATCAAAAAGTCAACTGTCCGGTCAAACAATTAAACTACGGACTTCCAAATAATTTTCCAGACACGCTCCTAAGTCCAAAATCACCATACAGAGCTATTGGAATAATCAAAACTCTATTCCGGGGTCGTTTACACATAAATCAACATCCAGTCAACTATTACAACTTAAGCTTTTAAACCTTGGATTTCATTCTTCCAAACTAACTCCAAAATTCCTGAAAACCAAAACCGATAATTCACACAAGTCATAATACATCGTATGAAGCTATTCAAGACTTCAAATAGTAGAAAGGAGCATAAATGCTCAAAATGACCAGTCGAGTCATTACATTCTCCCCCACTTAAACACATGTTCGTCCTCGAACGTGCCAAGAGTTGTTCCTAAACCTTCAAATCTCTATTCCACCTTACCACGCACATACCCGGGGGTGTTCCCACACAACCCTATTCCATATAGGCCTGAAAACATAACATAATTGAAGATCATTACTTTAACCGTAGTCCGTAAAACTTAGAACCCAATTTTCAACATTCAGAATTTCTTACAAGACCCGAATCTCATATCTACACACTGTATAAGTCTGAACAAGCTGTATCAAGCCATAACCATAACCCCAGATATAATCACATAACATACTACACAACTCGCATACTCGCAGCACCATTTCCGATCACAATAACTACTCAAAACCAACCCGGTACTAGTATTAAATCCCATATCAAACAAAACCTCGTTCCAAAACCTTCATACACTACTGATAATGAAAGAAACACGTGGAATCTCATGACTCCTTACCAAATCAACAAGTCATGGAGCTTTCTCATCCCAACCAGAACCATAATCACTTTCTAAGCCGACTTTCGATATCATCCTCCCAAATATACCGTAACCAAATTCGATAGTACACATTCTAGGTCCAATGACCTTATATTATCAAACATAACTATTCCACATACACGCCACACCAATATATCTGAAGCCAAAAACTGTGTAATCTGTGTACCTAAAAATGAAAAATATCTCAAAGAAGAGAATCATTTCGCAAGTTCATCTAGCACCACCACAACCTAGTATTTACAACCAACTCCTCAAATTTTGTGAAGAGGATAACCGTAAGCGCATGTGCACAATTCCTCAAATATGTTGCTCAAGTAATTTGTTTTTATCGTAGAGGAAGGAAAGCAATGAAATCAGATAAATTATCAAAGAAATCAAATTCCCACACACTGCACGGACAACTCACGTGCAACACGGACAACTCACGTGCGACACGGACAACTCACGTGTCAATGATACAAATATGTAGATCCGCACGGACAACTCACGTGCCAATAATATAAATCGTCTGGCATGGTCACATGCCTCCAGTCCAAGCATATCATACAGGAGCAATTAAACAAGTACACATGTATATGATAATGAAATAAGATTCTCATGCTCCTGGACTGGTTTAAATAACACGCCATAGTGTAGGCATGTGCAAAGTGTGCTATCACAGCTCAAATCGGCAAGTTATCGTAGAAATAGTAACTACCAAGTTTATTCAAGGAATTAGCCTCTTTGTAACCTCAAGTATATCCCATGTAGTTCTCAACAAAGGTACACATATGAGAACATTATAACTTTAAGCTTAACAGTCAACTCTAGGCATATCATAGCCTAAGCATTCTTCCGAGTATGAATACTTGCCCCGATGCCCGCACATGGGCTCAAACCTCACATATATATGCACTCATAGTGCATAGCTATCACAAATAATTAATGCAACTAGTGCCTCCACTGGGTTTAAATAAAATACTCACCTCAAACAGGTCGCAACTTTGAAACAATATGCGTCTGAGAACTCCTAGTCTCCAAATTCATAGGACACATTTCATAATTTATCCCAACTCTAGCATTCGAATGACTAACACATCTTTCATGCATGATCATCCCACGAGGAATACTTCCATATTCTTCTGTGCCACATAGCAATAATTTGAATATCAGCAGTCTATCAACGAGGTAAGCACCGCAATACCGATGAACATCCGTAAGTTAAAACACAATGCGCCTTCTGAAATGCGCACCATTCTCAGGGATTACTAAGCAGTTATAAAATTCCTCTAAATATCTAAAACTGACCATTTTGTCCAAATTCGTGACATTCCCTTCAAGACTGAACTATCACCTTGTACATGTAAATCTTAATCCCACACAACACATCACATCTATCATGCCATCATGTGACAAGCACAAGAATCTCATTATGAACTCTGAGTCACCAGCAAATTACATACCCGGCTAGTTAGAAACCTTTCTCTTGCTTCATTCCAGGAGGAAATCACAATACATAACATGTTCTCCACACCGGTAAAAAATATCCGGTTATAACCATGGTAGAAACCATCAAGAACACTTTGAAATCCATTTGCACATAACCAAGTTATTATAGTTGAATCTCCCTAATTCTACCAAGCCACGCAGGTCACCAAACTCAAGAATATTGCCACCAAAACATCTGTAAAGTCTCACCATATCATAATTACCCCCCATAAATACCACAACTGAAACACCCACTCTGAAAATACCTTATTTGAGTCTAAATCAGTTTCCTTCACCTTCCTGATCGAAATATAAAATCCATAATGATATTTAAAAAATGCCACAAGTCTCGACACCATCCAACTTAAATATCAGATTCTAGCCATATACAAATCCGCCAAAAAAATTCTCAATTGCTACATATTAATCTTGATCCATTAGAACTTTCTCGAGAGTCATCCACTCTGCTCAAATCTCAATTGCACCACCCAAACGGGCCGAAAGACACGTGCTCCCTTAGCTTAACAACACTCAAACAGGTAACCCTGCCTTAACACCACCAATCAAATTCATACTCCATGTGTACTACATATTACGCAAATAACAACTCACTCATCCCATGATTTTTACATACTCTTAAAGTACAATATAACCCGTATCCTGAAATTCATTTACTTGAGTCATCCTCGATCTCAACCTCTACAAGTCATATCTGATTCACAAATATGCCTCAGACAAAAACCAATACAACACATAATCATGCAATCAAATCGTAGATAGCAGACTTCGCCACTTGGCTCAAATCCATAAATCAAAACATTCAATAACTCACAATACCCATACTCTATTACTACCATAAAACTGCAGTCAGTTCGATGAAAATTCTTCTCAAGCTCATGCAACACCAACCATAAAATACCTCAATCATCTGCTAAGCTCGCATTTATTCTCTTGACAGTCAAGTCAACTTTCTCAACCAGATTCAAATTCAGATCTCAACACATACACCCGTTGGTAGAAAAGAAACTCTCTGTTCAACATTATAGGAGCACACCTATGTAGATTACTCCGCATAAGATAACCCACATGCTTTGCCTAAAATTGGCATCTTGATATACCCCTTCGCATCCACAAGCACTACGCGATCACTTAATCTCCCTAAGTCCGAAGTCATTAACAAGACATGAAAATCTACTTCGCTCCACAATTAAACACCATGAAAGATCCGTCAACACATTCATACTCGAGACTATACGTCAAATAAAGACAGACACCAAGCACCCAATGGCCCTATTTTTTTACATCTCAAGAAAACTATTCTCGTCACAATCAAACCATCTGAACACATTCTGCAGTCACATCATGCTCATCATATAGCTATTCAACCGCTCATCGAGCCACAAATTCCACTCATAGGGACACTACCGGACATATGAGTCCAAATGTATAAGTTCACACAACTGAAGCTATCGCGCCTAAGTTGCGATCTAAACCTGACCTCAAGTCCTCCAGACTGGCCCATCACCAAAACATAGAATACACATCTCGAACCTCGTTCATGAAATCACAAGCCGGTGATGCACATCTAATATCGAGTGCTCACATGCGTAGGCAAATGCGTGGAAGGAATTCAAAGAGTTATGTTTCAAGCTAAATCAATTCCGCACGATAAGGAAAGAAAAATGGGAAATTATCCTAAATGCCCTATAGCCTCTCGAAGATAGGTATGGACGTGATCATACCGACCCACAAGATTCTACTAGACACTTGCTCATGGCTTGTAAAACCTATGAACCTATAGCTCTGATACCACCTTGTCACGACCCTAAATCCAACTAGCCATGATGGCACCTAACCTCAACGGCTAAGTAAGCCAAATAACAACAATCCGATTCAATAACAACAATCCGATTCAATTCATCCCCAAATATAAATGATTCATGCAAGATCCATGTCCAGGGAAGATCCATCCCTCAATATGAATGATTCGGGCAAGATCCATGCCCAGGTGAAGATCCATCCCCAAATATAAATGATTCGGACAAGATTCATGTCCAGGGAAGATCCATCCCTCAATATGAATGATTCGGGCAAGATCCTTGCCTAGGGGAAGATCCATCCCCAAATAAAAATCAAATGCGCTCACTGTAGGGGGGTGCAGACTCCGGAGGGGCTCCTTCAACCCAAGCGCTATAATAGCCAGATCCAGATATAAATAAATAAAACATGCTACGGCATGCACCACGATTCCATAAATATCACTCACAATCAGGCCCTCGACCTCACTCTGTCATCAATTTCTCTAGTCTCTCGGACTCACAATGTCATGAAAGTAGCCCAAAATGATGATATGATGTATTAATAAATAGAAACAGAGACTGAGATATGATATACAATGAATGAACATGACTGAGTACGAAATTACAATTTAAACATATAATTCGACAGGAAAAATGACCTCATTGGGTCCCAATAACACCAACATTTGCCTAAGCATGATTTCTAACATGGGTCATAGCTCAGTTTCTCTAACGCATTAAAATACATGGAAAAATAAAAGTTAATTGACTATACAGCTCTGCGGAATCGACTGAGTCTCAATTTCTACGGTGCACGCCCGTCACCTAGCATGTGTGTCACCTCCAAACAATTCATATAACATGTATAATCAGGGTTCATACCCTCAGCTCCAAGTTTAGAAGTGTTACTTACCTCGAACAAGTCAAATCCAATACCGAGCAAGCTAAACAATACTCCAGAAATTCCATTTTGCTCGTATCAACCACCGAACGCCTTCCTATCTCCTCAATTCCAAGCCAATCGATTCGAAACTAGTAAAACAACGTGCAAATTAATTAAAATATACTCCAGTGCTTACAATTTAACAATTTACAAAAATTTCCAACTCCGCTCGAAAATTTGACTGTGGGGTCCACGTCTCGGAATCTGACAACCCATTCAATTACGAGTCCAACCACACTAATTTTACTCAAATTTGACTCCGACTCGATGTTCAAATCTCGAAAATTCATTTTATAGAATTGTAAAACATTCCTCCGATTTCTCTTGAAAAATCAATAATCTAACGCCGAAAATGAAGGTTAATTCATGGAATATAATCACAAGGGAGTGAAGAACACTTACCCCAAGTTGTGTGGAGAAATTTGCCTCTAACAATCGCCCAAACTAAGCTCCCAACTCTGTTTTCGTCAAAAATGGCAAAAACCTCCCGTTTATAGGGATTTTAATGTTCGAGCGTCACATGTGGCGTGGGGCGCTTCCTGTGACGCTATTTCCAGAACCTTTAAACATCCTAGCATCAGGGATAGTGCCCCACGCTACCTTGGGTGCTGGTGACGGAATTTTGTTTTTCCCGACACAAAAATAATCATAACTCTCTCATACGATGTCTGAAGTCGACGATTCTTTTTGCTATGGCTCCGTAATTTCAATACAGATCTAATGCTTCAATCAAAACTGAATTTGGAGCTCATTTTCTTAATGGGATACCACGTATTCTTGAAGAATCGACGTCGAAACATTCTAGGAATATCCAACTTCTACATTCGATGCTGAAACCTATCAAATCAAGTACGATTAAGCTCAAAGTTTGCACACAAGTCATAAATGATATAACGGACCTATTCCAATTTCCAGAATTAGATTCCGACCCCGATATCAAAAAGTCAACTGCCCGATCAAACTTCCAAACTTAAATATTTATTTTAGCCATTTCAAGCCTAATTTATCTACGGACATCCAAATAATTTTTCTGACACGCTCCTAAGTCCAAAATCACCATACATAACTATTGGAATGATCAAAACTCTATTCTGGGGTCCTTTATACATAAGTCAACATCGAGTTAACTAATTCAACATAAGCTTTTAAACCTTGGATTTCATTCCTCCAAACTAACTTCGAAATTCCTGAAAACCAAAACCGACAATTCATACACGTCATAATATATCGTATTAAGCTATTCAAGACTTCAAATAGTAGAAAGGAGCATAAATGCCCAAAACGATCGGTCGGATCATTACACATATACAAGAATCAAAAAAGTTTTGTCGGAGAGAAAAAAACAAACTTATAAGAAATAACAACAACTCCAGATAATTATACTGGAATAGAACTGCCACGACCCAAAATCCCACCACAGGTGCCGTGATGGCACTTAGTCTCTAATACTAGGTAAGCCGATTATAATAACAATTCAAGCCTTTTTTTTAAAACATATAATTTAATACAAGTGTCGAAACCAAAAGCGGAAACAAATATAAACAATCTCCCAAGACTGGTAATACTGAGTCAAGAACTCTAACTGAATACATGGAATGATATCGAGGACCGAATATACAATATTGTTCGAATAAGAAATTAACAGTACAATAAAATGGAAAGTCTCCAAGGGACTGCGATGACCAAGCAGCTCTACCTTGAATCCTTGCGATCAACACACTAACTCTGCCCGAGTTCGATATCTCTAATACCTGGCTCTTCACAAAAATGTACAGAAGTGTAGTATGATGAGTACACCACAGTCAGTACCCTGTAAGTATCAAGACTAACCTCAGTGGAGTAGTGACGAGGTACAGTCAAGACACTCACTAGTCAAATAACATGTGCAATATAGCATACAAAAATAATAGAAAACAAATAGCAGTGATGGCAACAATAATCAACTTGTGACATAAATAGCAAGGCAACGTGAATACCATAAATATTACTCAAACGAATAATAAACACAAGTACAGCCAGTTAATCAAGTCCTTCAAAATATACATCTTTTATCTATAAGTTTTTAAAATAAAAATCTTTAAAATGTAACCCGTATAATTAAATATATCCCAAATATACTTCCTTCAAATAAATATCTTACGAATATAATTCTTTCAAATAAATATCTTTCAAATTTAATTCTTTTATGAGTTGTAACAATTATAGGGGTATCAAATTAATGAGTCATACCATGAAAGTTTGGGAGATGGTGGTTGAAGCGAGGGTGAGGAGGACAGTGTCTATATCCGATAACCAGTTCGGGTTCATGCCGGGTCGTTCTACTACGAAAGCTATACACCTTATTAGGAGGTTAGTGGAACAGTACAGGGAGAGGAAGACGGATCTGCATATGGTGTTTATTGATTTAGAGAAAGCGTACGACAACGTTCCTAGAGAAGTTCTCTGGAGATGCTTAGAGGCAAAAGGCGTGCTAGCTGCCTACATTTGGGCAATTAAGGATATGTATGATGGGGCTAAGACTTGGGTTAGGACTATAAGAGGCGACTCTGAGTAGTTTCCAGTTGTTATGGGGTTACATCAAAGTTCTGCGCTCAGCCCATTCTTATTTGCCCTGGTGATGGACGTGTTAACACACCATATTCAAGGGGAGGTGCCATAATGTATGTTATTCACCGATGACATAGTTCTGAATGATGAGTCACGAACCGGTGTTAACGAGAGGTTAGAGGTCTGGAGACAGGCCCTTGACTCTAAGGGTTTCAAGCTGAACAGGACGAAGACGGAATACCTGAAGTGTAAGTTCGGCACTGAGCCGAGGGAAGTGGGCGTGGAAGTGAGGCTTGAATCACAGGTCATACCAAGTAGTGGCAAATTAAAGTACCTTGGGTCGGTTATCCAGAGGGAAGGGGAGATTGATGAGGATGTCACACACCGTATTGGGGTTGGGTGGATGAAGTGGAGGTTAGCATTTGGAGTCTTGTTTGATAAGAGAGTGCCACCATACTCAAAGGTAAGTTTTACAAAGCGGTAGTTAGACCGTCCATGATGTATGGAGTTGAGTGTTGGCCTGTTAAGAACTCACATATCCAGAAAATAAAAGTAGCAGAAATGAGGATGTTGAGGTGGATGTGCGGACACACTAGGATGGATAAGATTAGGAATGAAGATATTCGGGAGAAGGTGGGTGTGGCTCCCATTGATGACAAGATGCGGGAAGCGTGAATCAGATGGTTCGGACACATACAAAGGAGAAGCCCAGATGCCCCTGTAAGGAGGTATGAGCGGCTGGCTTTGGAGGGCATGGGAAGATGTAGAGGACGGCCTAAGAAGTATTGGGGAAAGGTGATCAGGCAGTACATGGCGAGGCTTCATATTTCCGAGGACATGACTCTTGATAGGAAGTTGTGGAGGTCAAGTATTAGAGTTGTAGGTTAGGAGGTACATAGTTGAGTCTCCCTTACTTCGTACCTTTGTGAGGCTAGTCTGGTAGGGTTTTTGTCGATATCAACTAGTGGCAAGGTTGTGTCTTACTACTCTTTTGTTTTCCATAGTGTCGGGTCTATGTATTTTCTATCGCGTTTGATTTGCATCTACTTTCTCATTTTCATGATTTTATTTTTTCTATGGTTTCTATTGGTGATGCTGATATTGTCTCTTTTCCTTTTCTTGAGCCGAGGGTCTTTCGGAAACAGCCTCTCTACTCCCTCAGGGTAGGGGTAAGGTCTGCGTACACACTACCCTCCCCAGACCCCACTAGTGGAATTTCACTGGGTCGTTGTTATTGTATAATTCTTTCAAGTAAATACCTTTCAAATATAATTTTTTTGAACTAAAAGTCATCACGTGACACCTAATTTAACTTTCCTGGTATGAGAAATATATTCAGCATATCACATCGAATGGCACGGTAATACTTGCGTGCACTTGTCTCATTCTCACCCAATATATATATATATATATATATATATATATATATATATATATATGAATATCAAGTCAATTGGCACGGCAACACCCTTAGTGCATTTATCTATTTTCCATCGTGCGTACATATAACAGTACCAACTAGGTAGGAGAAATGCTAATAAAAATAAAATAAATAAAGTTGGAGGCACACATGAAGCAACAACGACTACAAGTCACATAGAAAACATAGGTGCACAATAACAGCTCAAGATAAAGGCATGAATGTATACACTGTAATTACCCAGCCGGTTATTTTGAGAATTTAAGTCTCGTTTGGTAGCATAGGGTCTTGAGCAGCTTCGTATTATGTGTATTGACTTGCGTTCATGGTCGATTTCAGTTACCGGATGATTCGGAGTCAAATCGGAAGAAGGATTCTAGTTTTGGAAGTTTAAGCGGTAAGAGTTGACCGGAATTTGACTTTTATGTAAACGACTCTGGAATGAGTTTTGGATGATTTCAACAACTTCGTATGGTGATTTTGGACTTAGGCGTGCGTCCGGATTTGGATTTGGAGGTTCGTAGGGTGATTTGAAGCATTTCTGCGAAAGTTGGAAAAGTTGAAGTTTGGAAGGTGGAGAGATTTAACCAATAGTTCACTTTGGTGATATTGGGGTCGGAATGCAATTTCGAGAGTTGGAACAGCTCTGTTATGTCATTTGGGACTTGCCTGCAAAATTTGACGTCATTCCGGGTTGATTTGATAGGTTTCGGCATGAGTTTTAGAAGTTGGAAGATTTGAAAGTTCGTAAGTTTGATTCTTGGTGCGATTCGTAGTTTCGACATTGTTCGATGTGATTTGAGACCTCGAGCGAGTCCGCGTTAGGTTATGGAACTTGTTGGTATACTTGGACGGGGTCCTGGGGGCCCCGGGTGTGTTCCGGACGAGTTTCAGATGGTTTTCATAGTTTTGGACATGTCTGTTTCTGGTGTCTCGCACCTGCAAAATCCTGGAGAGCAGGTGCGGCTCCGCTTCTGCGTGAGTCTGGTCGCTTCTGTGATCGTTGAGGCCTGGGAGCTCGCTCTCTTCTACGGAAGCTGGCACGCAGATGCGAAACCGCTTCTGCGATTCCGCGATTGCTTCTGCGAAAGAGTTTTCATCTGCGCTCCTGTCATTGCTTCTGCGGCGCCGCTGGTGTGGCTATATTGTCTACAGATGCGGGTAAGTTATGTTCGCAGATGTGAACGTTTGCCCACAAATGCGGTTGCGCAAATGCGCTTATTTGTCCGCAGATGCGGAAGTCCTGGGCAGAGAGTTTATATTCGAGGGTTTTGCCATTTTCTCCATATTTTGGGTTTTAGACCTCGGTTTTGGGAGTTTCATTGTGGGTTTTTCAAGCAAATCGATTGGGTAAGTGTTCTTCACCTAGAAGTTATTATATTTCATAATTTTATCTTTATTTTTATCATTTAATTTGTATTTTGAGTTGAGAAAAAGTTAGGTTTTTGAAGAAAATTTTCAAAATGAAAAATCATGATTTGAGGGACGAATTGGTACCGGAATTCGATAATTTTAGTATGGTTGAACTCGTATCGGAATGGGTTTTCTAGTTTTGTGAAATTTGTCGAGTTCCGAGGTGCGGGCCCGGGGGTCAATTTTTAGATTTTGATAATGATTGAGGCTTTATGATCCAGAATAGTTTCTTATTAGTTTTATTTGTGCTTTGAAGTTATTTTGGTTAGATTTGAGCCATCCGGAGGCCATTTCACCCGAGAAGTTCATTTTTTAGTATCGGTCTGTCTTCTTTGAGGTAAGTATCTTGCCTAACTTCGTGTGGGGGAACTACCCCTTAGGACTTGAGTCTCTATGCTAATTGTAGTCCGTGTACGCGAGGTGACGAGTACGTGCTCGGACTTATTTATGGAATGTTGGCCTTTTAGGGTTCTTAGGTTCTTGTATTTACTAAATATGCAGTTGTTTTGTTGTGAATACGTTTCTTAATTATTGGTTTCACATCTACCTTCTTTAATTAGAGTTAATTGCTTCATGATCCACTCTTGTTGCTTATTTGATTCATCTGTACCTTAACTGAAATTGTTATCTCTTCTATTATCATGTTATCTTTCCCCTAACTGCTTATCTTTATTTAAAGTTATAATTATCTCTTCTGCAATTGTTCGTCCTTAATTGAGACTATGATTATCTTTCTGCTGCTTATCCTTAATTGAATTTGTTGTGTCTCTTTCGTAATTGCCCGGCCTTAAAAGAAGTTTAGATATCCTATATCTTAGTTGAATTGTCCTTATTTGGAATCATTCGACTTGTGTTAGCTCCCTTGTTGTTGAACTGTACATTGCGGGCCGTTGTTACATATTATTTCCTTCCTTGTTGAGCTGTTCTTATTATGACTAGCACTCCCAATTGTGGCTACTCCTTGTGAACTTGTTCTTCCATTTCTTTGAGTTCTAGAATTTTTGAGTTGATTTATTTGCCGTACCCTTGTATTAGTGTTATTGTTGTTGTTGTACTTGTTGTTGTGATGCATGAGATTTCTGCCGTGCGGTTGTTATGGGGTTGCACGAGGTTTTTGCCGTGCTATTGTTACTATTGATATTTGCACATGCGGTGTAAAAAGGCGGGCTATATATATGTGGGTTGTGCATGTAGCGAGACAAGGTAGGAATATTATTATGCACGTGTGGCGAGACAAGGCGGGTATTCACTTTACTATTGCACATGTGGCGAGACAAGGTAGGTTGTGTCAGGGATTGATTTGTAATGACTTGTGATAGCCTGGGGACATTCTTGTTGTTGATATTTGTGTAGTGGTGCACTTACATGTGTGAGCTCTATCTTGTGGAAAATTGTGGGAAACATTCTACGTGCTGTCCATTTCTTTTTTCTACACTTACTAGCTGGCATAAACTATGTTAGAACACTTTCACAAGCATACACGTAGTTAAGCACTCTTATCGGTTAAAGAGGATTCTTGATATTGTTGATTATAGATGTACATCCTTGTTTAATTGCCTTCTATGTGAGAATGGCTCTATTTAGCACGTGAGTCATCAGTGTGGTTATAAAGTGTAAATAGGGCACAAGATGCCAAGTGTTAGGGTTCAGGTATTGGGACCCCTGAGTTATGAATAGTCGGAGGTTCCGTACCTCGTGGAATTTATTTGGCTAAAACGTGGTGTGGAAGCGGTCGTTTCTGTTGAGTTGTTACTTGTCCTTTCTCTATCTTTGATTATCGGATTTAGGCTGTATTTCCGTTCATTCTTCTGTGTCATAATTGTGGTATTCCACTGATATTGGTTGTTTACCTTTCTTACTGCAATTACCGTATTATTTTCCATTTTGCGTAGTCTTTATGTAGATATTATACTCTGTTGTTTCTATACTTATACTTGTTCAGGTTATTTAGTCCAGTAGGTATCTTGACTGTTCCTCGTCACTACTCCACTGAGGTTAGTCTTGATACTTATTGGGTACCGCTGTGGTGTACTCATACTACACTTCTGCACATTTTTGTGCAGATCCAGGTATTTCGGGGTCAGTTGATCATTAGCTAGATGTGCGGATTGTCGATGTGGAGACTCAAGGTAAACCTGCTGCCGCGTTCGCAGGCTTCGGAGTCACCTTCTGATTTTGCATTCACACTGTTTACCTTATTTCAAACTGTTATATTTAGAAATTTATAGCAAACTCTGTAGAGCTTATGACTTGTACTACCGGTTTTGGGATTGTAAATTTTATGGAGATTTTCTATTTCAAAATTTGTTAGATCTTATTTACTTATTGTTGTTATTCGGCTAATGTTAGGCTTACCTAGTCCCTAAGACTAGGTGCCGTCACGATACCCAATGGAGGGGAAATTGGGTCGTGACATACACAACGAAAATATATCACAATATAATGTATGTCTCTTGTCTTCGCCTGCACAGAAACACCCTTCGTGCCATGAACATACGATAATATAAAAATAATGGCACGGCATTACCCTTCGTGCTTTTACTCTTATCCTCACATAATAATATAAATGAAATGGCACGGCATTATCCTTCGTGCATATTAAGAATGGCACGGCATCACCCTTCGTGCTTTATACTTTCCCTCACATGATAATGTATATGAAATGGCATGGCATCACCCTTCATGCTTTACACTCTTCCTTACCAAGCACATGTATATCATTAACAAGCAAGGTAGAAAGCATAAAAAAAAATCAGGGAGAGTGTTTAAACGACAACACAATACAACAATTCATATCACAATTTGCCCACCGGCCACAACAAACTCCAAAGATACAACAAAATCAACTATTTTAAAGCAAATAGCCCAAGGCTCCACACAAAGTATATAAAACATCAAAACAACAACAGAGATAGAAAAGTAACTAGCATAGGAAAACACCTTCTTTAATCCAAATTTTTGATAAATATATTAACGCCTCTTTTGAAGCTTATTTAATAATTATTTACAGATGAGGAATCCATAATGAAATTATTTCCAAGAAATGTCAACCCAACTAACCACGGTATTTCACATAAAAATCAAAGTGGCAATCACACCAAATAATCATATAAAAACAACCTCGGCAAACAAGGAATGAGGGATGACAAATAAAGGATTTAATAAGTGCCAACAATTTCCAATTTAATACATAAAGGCGTCTACGAATTTAACCGATATAATTTGCACATATAAATCAAGTACGTACTCGTCACCTCGCGTACATGGTTTTCAATTACACAATTTTCACATAAGACTCAATGCCTAAGGAGTAATTTCCCCCACTGAAGTTATGCCGATATTCCAAAATAGCCTTCTTGCTTGAATTAATCCTCTGAACAGCTCAAATCTATTCAAATTAATTGTATAACTTCATTAAAATTCATCGAAACTAATTTCGGATAATATAACGCCAACTTAAAATTTTATTCTAAAAAGTCAACTATAAGTCAATGCGGGGCCCGCATATCGGAACCCGACAGAATTGTCATGAAATCTGGATACGCATTCCAATATGAGTTCAACCATACCAATTTTATCAAATTCCAATAATAACTCGACCTCCAAATCTTAATTTTTAGTTCTTGAAAAGTTTTGCAAAAATCTTGATTTCTTCCATTTAAATCCGAAATAAATGATGAATAACCATGGATTTATGAAATATAATCACTTTTGGACATAGGACATTTATCCAAGTCAAAGTCGTGAAGACTTCCTCCAAAATCTCCCCAAAATCGAGCTCCAAAAATCCAATCGAAAATGGTGAAATGACCATATTTTGGTCCTTAAGTTTCTGCCCAATTTTGCACCTGCGGGCAGATTTGTCGCATCTGCGGACTCGCTTTTGCGAGCCAAAATGCGCATCTGCGAAGCCCCACAGTACACTGCCCAGCAGAAGCTTGCATCTGCGGAAGAAATTTTGCATTTGCGATGTCGCTTCTGCGACAAAACGATCGCTTCTGCGAAGCCATGCCCAGCTGCCTCATTCCGCTCCTGCATTCCAGTGGTCGCTTCTGCGATCTCGCAGGTGCGCAAAATGCATCGCACCTGCGACCTCTGTCCAGTACCCCTTCCTAGTTGCTTCCGCGGGCTCGAGCTTGCTTCTGCGATGTCACTTCTGCAATGAAGCTTCCGCAAAAGCGAAAACATCAGCTGCTGCCCAGAAATTCCAGCAGCCTTCTTCAAGTCCAAATGGATCCGTTAATCATCCGAAATTCACCTGAGGCCCTCGGGACCTCAACCAATTATACCAACATGTCCCAAAATAAAATACGAACTTAGTCGAGGCTTCAAACCACGTCAAACAATGCCGAAATTACGAATTGCGTATCGAATCGAATTATGAGTTTTCAAATCTTCCAACTTTTATATTTTGCGCCGAAACGTATCAAATCAATTCGGAATGACTTCAAATTTTGCACACGAGTCATAAATGACATAATGGAGCTATTTTAATTTTCAGAATCGAAATCCTACCTCGTTATCAAACAATCAACTTACGGCCAAATTTATGAATATTTCAAAAACTTCATTTTCCAACTTTTCGCCGAATTATCCTACGGACTTCCAAATAAAATTTCGGACATACGCCTAAGTCCGAAATCACCATACGAAGCTATTGAAATCATCAATATTCCATTCCGGAGCTGTTTGCTCAAAAGTCAACACTCTGGTCAACTCTTTTCATTTTAGCTTCTAAAATAAGAATTGTTCTTTCAATTTAATTCCGAATCTTCCGAAAACTAAACACGACCGCACACGCAAGTCATAATACATATTACGAAGTTGCTCGGGACCTTATGTCGCTGAACAGGGTGTAAATTCTTAAAATGACAAGTCAAGTCGTTACATTCTCTCCCTCTTAAACATGCGTTCGTCCTTGAACGTGCCAAGAATTATTTTGAGGACGTTAAGTTATTGAGTGTACTATTACACACATACTCGCGGGTGATTCTACGTCACCGCAATTTTAATATGGGTGCGACAACACTATCTCAGTTGAGATTTTTTTTTTATCCTCATTTATAAACTTTAAAGCCAATTTCTTACACTCCAATTAATTTCAAAAGGCCTGATTTTTATATTAACACATTGAGTTAGTCTCAACCAGCTGTAGCAATTCGTGCCTACACACACATCATATGTATGACCATAACCACATCTCGGGTCTTAATAGCTGTTCATAATTAATTTCAGCATCCCCAATTAATTCCATATTAACCAAAATCTCGTTTCAAATTTTTTACAACACTGACAGCAACATGCGAGGCATGAAGACCTCATAATTATTTACCCCGAATTAATGAGTCACATTTAGCGTCGCCTGGGCACTCACCTCGCTGGCTAAAACTCAATATTTACATTATAATTATGGCTAAATCTGCACAGAAACACATAAAAGAATTATCAAATAAGCCTAACAGGCATGACTCCCTATCAGTACTATAGTACAAATTAAATTTCACAAAGGGAAAATTTAAAACATATGAATTTAACCACAAGGATCTCATCCTGATATAACTTCCACCGCGGCACGTAGCCCGGGTTAAACATATCAAATCACATTAAACCGCGAGGATCCCATCCTCAATTCTGAATCACAAGTACTTTGCACATTGTGCCACTGAGATTTTTTATTTTTTTCTTCTTTTTAATAAATTCCGTGAAATAATTTCATAACACATAAGGAACCCCCATACCTGTAGGGCATATAATTCATAAAATCGAAATCAATTATCCCAAAATTACATCAAAACCGACTGTAGTGAGTAATAGAAAGTCACTTTTGGACTCATAGCCCATAATAGTGTACAAAACAAGAATAATAGACATGGGCTAACACTATCAAATCTTCCAACAGGGGTAAACACGTGAGTAGAGTACAAATTCACAAACTCACCATATAAGGAGCATGAAAGGATCTTGCACCTCGATAATCAGAGAAGAATCAAAATAAGAATACTGCTCCTCTATTATAAATTAAATCATACATGTAACGACACCATCCGGTATATGGGCCTCAGCCAGTTCACAACAATTATATCAACGGGCCGGGCCTCCCGCTCTTAGGCGCCCTCTACCCGCCTGTCCTCCACCTCTAACTGGCGGTGCACGTAGAGTATTAACTGGAATAAAGCCCGTAGCCTGAGTGTTCTGATAAAATCCACCCCTTCCAAGTCTGGGGCAATCTCTCATGATGTGCCTAGTATCACCAAACTCATAACAACCCCTCTGAGGTCGCGGCTGCTCGTACTGAGTCTGTGTTAGATAAATGAAATAACCACTGTAAGTCGTGCTGGTGGTGCACCAAAAGTATTAACTAGAGCACTACGAGTACTCTGAATTGCGGATTGGGCCAACCGACTGGCCAAGCTTCCGCCATGATGAGTCATAGCTGTAGAGTAGAATCCATTGAATCCTCTAGAGTTCTGAGACCTTTTGGCCACTTTAGACTCCTTTTCCTCGCTTCGAACACGTTCTAATACCCTGACAATCTCTATTACTTGCTGAAATGGAATGTCAGTCTGCAACTCTCGAGCCATGCTTATTTTAAAATCATAATTGACCCCTTTAATGAGTCTGCGAACGCGCTCTCTAACTGTAGGAACCAAGATAGGTGCATGATGGGCTAATTCACTGAACCTGATAGCATATTCTGACACCGTCATGGAGCCCTAATGCAACCGTTCAAACTCTATACGCCATGCATCCCTGAGAGTCTAGGGAACAAGTTCTTTCAAAAACATCTCCGAAAATTAAGCCTAAGTTGGTGGTATTGCATCGGTTGGTCTACCTCATTCATAAACTTGCACCTCTGATATGCTGTTGCTGACAGCTGAAATGTAGTAAAGGCAACTCTACTCACTTCCACAATTCTCATGGTGCGGAGAATACGGTCACACTTTTCTAGAAATCCCTAGGCATCCTCGGCAGTTGTGCCACTATACTAGGTGGACTATACCTTTTAAACCTCTCAAGTCTCTTCTGTTCTTCTTCTGATGCCTCTGGCCTGATCTCAGGCTAAACCGGAATAACAGGTTGTACCGGCACCACACCCGGAACAAAGACTCAAATTCCAGAATCAACAATTTTCGCATGACAGGAATGAAAGAAGTGAAAATTTCCTAACAGTTCTGTAGCCTCTCGAAGATAAGTATAGACGTCTCCGTACCGATCCACAAGACTCTACTAGACTCGTTCATGACTCGTAGAACCTACGAACCTAGAGCTCTGATACTAACTTGTCACGACCAAAACTCCCACCACAGGCGTCGTGATGGCACTTAGTCTCTAAGACTAGGTAAGCCGATTATAATAACAATTCAAGCCATTTTTTTAATACATATAATTTAATACAAGTGTCGAAACCAAAAGTGGAAACAAATATAAACAACCTCCCAAGTCTGGTAATATTAAGTCACGAACTCTAGCTGAATACATGGAATGATCTCGAGGACTGAATATACAATACTGTTCGAATATGAAATTAACAGTACAATAAAATAAAAAGACTCCAAGGGACTGTGACGACCAAGCAACTCTATCTTGAATCCTTACGATCAACACACTAACTCTGCCCGAGTCTGATATTTCTAATACCTGGCTCTACACAAAAATGTGCAGAAGTGCAGTATAAGTACACCACAGTCGGTCCCCAGTAAGTATCAAGACTAACCTCGGTGGAGTAGTGATGAGGTACAGTCAAGACACTCACTAGTCAAATAACCTGTGCAATATAGCATACAAAAATAATAGAAAACAAATAGCTGTGATGGCAACAATAATCAACTTGTGACATAAACAGCAAGGCAACATGAACACCATAAATATTGCTCAAACGAATAATAAACACAAGTACATCCAATTAATCAAGTCCTTCAAAATATACATCTTTTATCTATAAGTGTTTCAAATAAAAATATTTAAAATGTAATCCGTACAATTAAATATATCCCAAATATACTTCCTTCAAATAAATATCTTACGAATATAATTCTTTCAAATTAATATCTTTCAAATATAATTCTTCAAGTAAATATCTTTCGAATATAATTCTCTCAAGTAAATACCTTTCGAATATAATTTTTTTCAAGCACTTGTCTCATGTGACACCTCATTTAACTTTCCTGGTGTGAGAAATATATTCAACATATCACATCGAATGGAACGGTAATACTTGTGTGCACTTGTCTCATTCTCACCCGATATATATATGTAGATCAAGTCAATTGGCACGGCAACACTCTTCGTGCATTTATCTATTTCCCGCCGTGTATACATATAACAGTACCAACTAGGCGGGAGAAATGCCAATAACAATAAAAGAAATAAAGTGGGAGGCACACAGGAAGCAACAACGACTACAAGTAACATAGAAAACATAGGTGCACAATAACAGCTCAAGATAAAGGCATGAATGTATACATAGCGAAATGATATCACAATATAATGTATGTCTCTTGTCCTCGCCTGCACGGAAACACCCTTCGTGCCATGAACATACGATAATATAAAAATAATGGCACGGCATCACCCTTCATGCTTTTTCTCTCATCCTCACATAATAATATAAATGAAATGGCACGGCATTATTCTTCGTGCATATTAAGAATGGCGCGGTATCACCCTTCGTGCTTTATACTTTTCCTCACATGATAATATAACTGAAATAGCACGGCATCAGCCTTCGTGCTTTACACTCTCAAAAGGCATGGCATCACCCTTCGTGCATTACAATTTCCCTCACGTGATAATGTATATGAAATGGCACGGCATCACCCTTCGTGGTTTACACTCTTCCTTACCAAGAACATGTATATCATTAACAAGCAAGGTTGGAAGCATAAATAACATCAGGGAGAGTGTTTAAACGACAACACAATACAACAATTCATATCACAATTTGCCCACCAACCACAACCAACTCCAAAGTTACAACAAAAATCAATTAAATTCAAAGAAAATAGCCAACACCTTCTTTAATCCAAATTTTTGATAAATATAGTAACGCCTCTTTTGCAGCTTATTTAATAATTATTTACAGATGAGGAATCCATAATGAAATTATTTCCAAGAAATGTCAACCCAACTAACCACGGTATTTCACATAAAAATCAAAGTGGCAATCACACCAAATAATCATATAAAAATAACCTCGGCAAACTAGGAATGAGGGATGACAAATAAAGGATTTAATAACTGCCAACAATTTCCAATTTAATACATAAGGGCGTCTACGAATTTTAACCGATATAGTTTGCACATATAAACCAAGTACGTAGCATACATGGTTTTCAATTACACAATTTCCACATAAGACTCAATGCCTAAGGAGTAATTTCCCCCACTCAAGGTTAGGCAAGATACTTACCTATTTGAACTTATGCCGATATTCCAAAATAGCTTTCTTGCTTGAATTAATCCTCTCGACAACTCAAATCTATTCAAATTAATTGTATAACTTCATTAAAATTCATCGGGACCTCAACCAATTATACCAACATATCCCAAAATACAATACGAACTTAGTCGAGGCTTCAAACCACGTCAAACAATGCTGAAATTACGAATCACGCATCGAATCGAATTATGAGTTTTCAAATCTTCCAACTTGTATATTTTGCGCCGAAACGTATCAAATCAATCCGGAATGACTTCAAATTTTGCACACGAGTCATAAATGACATAATGGAGCTGTTCCAATTTTTGGAATCAAAATTTGTCCTCGTTATCAAACAATCAACTTACGGCCAAATTTATGAGTATTTCAAAAACTTCATTTTCCAACTTTTTGCCGAAATGTGCCGAATTGTCCTATGGACTTCCAAATCAAATTCCGGACATACGCCTAAGTCCGAAATGACCATACAAAACTATTGACATCATCAAAATTTTATTCTAGAGCCGTTTGCTCAAAAGTCAATTCTCCGATCAACTCTTTTCATTTTAGCTTCTAAAATAAGAATTATTCTTTCAATTTAATTCTGAATCTTCCGAAAACCAAACTCGACCGCACACGTAAGCCATAATACATATTACGAAGTTGCTCGGGACCTTATGTCGCTGAACGGGGAGAAAATTCTTAAAATAACAAGTCGGGTCATTACACTAACGATCAAAAATCATGAAATCCAGCAGATTATAAATAGCACATTATACACTTCTCCATTATAATATACTGGATAATAGCGGTTGATAAGTAGCATTTCCAGCATAATATACAGATAGCAAACAAAATTATAATAAATAAGAACTCCACCAAATTATAATAAAAAGAATGAAATGTAGCAATAAATCTTTTTTTCAATCAATAAATCGCTTCAAATCCAGCTAAAAAAATTGGATTATACCCATCAAGTATAAAAATACTGGATAATGTCCTTTCAGATGTCAGACCTCCAGCATAATATATAGGAAGCAAAATTTTAAACTCTTTAATTCCAGTAAATTGTTTTAGATACAACTTGTCTGTTGTTTTACACTTCTCCATTATAATATATTGGATTATAGCGCTTCATAAGTAGCATTTCCAGCATAATATACAGGAACCAAACAAAATAAGAACTCCAGCTAATTATACTAGAATAGAATCAACAAACATTATGAAATCCAACTTATTATACATAAAAATACACCATAAAAATATAAATTCCAATCCATTAATCTTTATTTCAATCAATAAATCGCTTCAAATCCAGCAAAAAAACTGGATTATACACATCCAGTATAAAATATTGGATAATATCCTTTCAGATGATAGACCTCCAGCATAATATACAGGAAGCAAAATTTTTGATCTCTTTATAACTCCAGCAAATTGTTCTGGATATCAATCAACAAACTATCTACATATCAACATAATAGAAAGATTTCAAACAGATAAAGCATATTTTATATATGATGCAGAAACTAAGTTTACGAATGTATTTACACTTAAGGATATCCGAGTGCTAAAAATATTTACAAAGGTTATTTCCATTCTCTCCATAATTATCACCAAACTCCTCTGGAAGAGTTGAATACCCTGATTTGTGTTTCCAATCTACATGTCCCCATTGACTTAAACCAAGATACTCACGATAATATTTCATTGTAGTGGGCACAAATATCATAGCATCTTCACCCTTCATCAACATATCAATATATCTTATAAAACATGCACCACAATTTTTGTTTCCTTTCTGTCTTGGTGCTTCTTTCCAGTGAACCACAAATGGTTGATATTCATGCCCAATTGTAGGATGCAAGGCACGAATGTCATGACCCAATTTCTCCTATAGGCCGTGATGGCGGCAAGCCAACAGTGAACTAACCATATGATTGTCTCTTTTAACATTTTAGAAATAGTTGATTTTTAATTAATGTATAAATAGGAAGTAAACGTTTAAATAAAATGGGAGATAAATAATTTTAGGAGCAAATGAGATGAGTAAATATCCAAAAAGAAAATCATCATGTGTCTACTAGCATAATTTCCAAGACCTGGTGTCACAAGTGTATGAGTTACTAGTAGAATATACAAAAATACTACACTACTGTCTGAAGTGAATCAAGGATGCGCGCCGGACTGATAACCAAATGCACCTGCCTCAGATCCTGCACGATTAGTACAGTAGTGTAGCGTGAGTACATAAACAACATATACCCAGTAAGTATCTAGTCTAACCTCGAAGAAGTAGTGACGAGGGGACAACTTCGACACTTACTATGGGCCAACAATAAAATACTGAATTTATAATTTAAGCATGAGCTATATAAACACAGCTGAAAGCTCAATAATAAAAAATAAATAACCAATTCTTTCACTAAGGGTAAATCCGAAATTAATTTCCATCATTTAACAAATTAATCTCTCAAGCCAATGAGACAATATCAATTATAATTGGGCTCCAAGAATATATTACGCATGAATTATGTCGAGGTCGTACGGCCCGATCCAACATACCAATATATATACTGTGCACTGCCGAGGGTCGAACAGCATGAACTATAGATGCATCTATTCTATTACCGAGGTGTTCGGCCCGTTCCACAAGAAGAGAAAAATACTTTATAAACAACCGATTCAAAGATTATTAAGAGGCTAATATTCAAAGAAAATACAAATTCTCATTAACAGTCAAGTCACCCGTCCAAAACTCAAGTAAATGAAATTCGGCCTTTTACAATTCCTTTATCAAGTTTCAATATGGTTTAGGCACTTAAATTTACAAGTAAGGTGCAAACATCGCAAGTATAACATAATTTGGGTCCTAAACTACCCGGACATAAGCATAATTAGTAGCTACGTATGGACTCTCGTCAACTCGTGCATATGTAGCCCCCACAAATAGAAGCACATATTAATTCAATTCAGCTATAGGGTTAATTCCCTCTTACAATGTTAGAAAAAAGACTTACCTCGTCTCAAAGCTTGCTTTCCGGTCCACAATTGTGCCTTAAACCCTCAACTCGGAGCCAAACGACTCGAAACTAGTCAAATATTATATAAAACAGTTAATACTTGTTCAAAAGTTTATATCCTAACTATTAAAGTGATTTTCCAACCCTAATTGAAGAATTCCTAAATTCAACCCCGGGCTCATGTGCCCGGATTCCGGAAATATTTGAAGAAAGTTGTTACTCATAACCTCATGAACTCAAATATATGATTTTCACTAAATTCCAGAACTATTTTCGTGGTTAAATCCCATTTTTATCAAAAACCTAGGTTTTTCATCTAAACCCATGATTTTCATAAATTTACACGTTAATATCTACTCATAATCTATGTATTAAACTTACATTAGGTAGAAATTACTTACCTTCAACAGCTAGGTTGAAATCCCCCTTTTTGAAGCTCCAAAATCGCCCAAGAGTGCAATAAATGAACCCAAAAATGCCTAAGTCCCGACTTAAATGAAGTGTTCTGCCTTCTGCGATTTTCGCATCTGTGGTCCCGCTTCTGCGGCACCAATCCCGCTTCTGTGGAACTCCACAGGACCAACGTTGGCCGCATCCACTGACGTGCTCCCACTTTTGTGGTCTCGCTTCTGCGGCTTCTCATTGCAGAAGTGGGGTCGCTTCTGCGCAAACACATTCGCTTCTGCGAGCCATGGCCAAACTCTCCAAGCCACTTCTGCGGCCAAAATCCCGCATCTGCAGGCTCGCACATGTGGCCCAAAGCTACCAGGTGCGGGCACACCAGAACTGGTGCACCAGCAGCCCTCTTGAGTTTTAACTGAATTCGCGCACCGTCCGAATGGCCTCTGGGGCCCCCGAGGCCCATCCCAAATATACCAACCAGTTTGAAATCATAAGACAGACTCGTTCGCACCCTCAGAACATATAAAATAACATCAAAACTAAGAATCAGACCCCAAACCAAATTGAATCAAAATATGAACTTCAAGTTCTTCCAACTAACTCTGAATGCGCCGAAACATACTTAGACTACTCGGAACGACATCAAATTTCGCGTGCAAGTCTTAAATCAACATACAAGACTATTCCCGATCTCGGAATTCCAATTGGACCTTGATAACACCAAAACCTACTCCAACCCAAACTTAAAGAGCTTTAAAACCTTCAAAGAGCCAACTTTCACTATTAGGCGTTGAAATGCTCCCGGCTCATCCAAAACCCAATCCGAATATATGCCCAAGTCTGAAATTATCATACGAACCTATTGGAACCAACAAATCCTGATTCCGAGGTCGTTTACTCAAAACATTGACCGAAGTCAAACTTAGCCTTTTTGGCCAACCTTAAGGAACCAAGTGTTCTGATTTCAACCTGAATCCTTCCAAATCCCGAACTAACCATCCCCGCATGTCATAAAATAGTAAAAGCACATATGGGGAGTCTTATATAGGGGAACGGGGTTCTAGAAAGCAAAATGACCGATCGGGTCGTTACATTCTCCACCTCTTAAACAAACGTTCGGCGTCGAATGGGTCTAGAATCATACCTGGTGTGCTGAATAAGTGTGGATATCTTCTCCGCATGTCCTCCTCAGACTCCCAAGTCGCCTCCTCGACTGGTTCGCCCCTCCACTGAAACTTTATCGCGGAAATCCTCTTGGACCTCAACTGGCGAACCTGCCTATCAACAATGGCAACAAGCTCCTCCTTATAACCCAAGCTCTCATCTAACTGAATTGTACTAAAGTCTAATACATGTGACATGTCGGCATGATACCTCTGGAGCATAGACACGTGGAAAACTGGATGAACTCCTGATAGACTGGGAGGCAATGTAGGCTCATAAGAAACCTCTCCAACTCGTCTCAACACCTCAAATGAGCCTATAAACCTTGGGCTCAACTTGCCCTTCTTCCCAAACCTCATGATCCCCTTCATCGGTGAGCCTTTCAAGAGAACTTTCTCGCCACCATAAATGATAATTCACGCGCCTTCTGATCCGCGTAACTCTTCTATTTGGACTGTGCTATGCGAAGTCGCTCCTGAATCAACTTTACCTTTTCCAAAGCATCCTTTACAAAATCAGTACCATATAACTTAGCCTCGTCGGGCTCAAACCATCCGATGGGAGAACGACATCGCCGGCCATATAAAGCCTCAAATGGCGCCATCTCGATGTTGGTGTCACGACCCAACTGGAGGGTCATGACTAGCACTCGGGCCATACTTGCCGAGCACCAACATACATTTTATCTAACCTTCCTTATTATCTTTAAGGGCCGATGGGATCAATATAAATGGTAGACATGGATCATGAACAACCAACAATGATAGATAATGGCATGAACATACATAACATGGGACGACAAGACTGTCAAGAAACTATATATAAGGTACGAGCTACCGCGTTGCCATGAAAGACTATACAACAAAACTCAGCTGACAAGGCATTGCAAACCATACATGAGTCGACACCTATCTATGAGCCTCTAAAGGAACATAAGTGCTGCAACATTGCCGGAACAAGGCCCCGACATACCCATAATGTCTATAAAACAAATGCATACCAAGACCATGGCAAGTCCGGAGAAGGGATCTCGCCAATAACTGCTGAACTGGGCAGCCTACTGTGGTGGAGGAGCTGCATCTACGTAGGACCTGAAGCACGACATGCAGCGTCCACAAATAAAAAGGACGTCAGTATGAATAAAGTACTGAGTATGTAAGGCAAGAAAGCATAAGTAAGAACAATATTGTAAATAGGGATAGAGAATATACAACCTGTGACATCTGGGTACCTCTGAGGGCTACTGACATGAAATGCATGATACATACATACATACATATACATAAACATTTAAAACATACGCCTCTGTGGGCATCATCATCATCATATCGTACCCGGCCGTAATAGGCTCGGTAAAACGTACCCATCCATCATAAGGCTCGGTAGAATCGTACTCAGCCACGTGGAGCTCGGTAAAACCCAACTGAACAGTGGTTGCACAATAGGTGTCGTACCCGGCTACCTATAGCGCGGCTCAGTAGAGTAAAATAGATACATATATATGATGCGTGTTGGACTCATTGGAATCACATTTTGAACCTTTCGGAGTGACGTAAGGTCGGTATCCTTCGTACACGTTATTAGGATTAACTCTTCATCAAGAATCTTATAAGAATCAGGAAGTACCAACAACATTGATAACATAAGAATAAGAGAAGTAACGTCAACATCAATCGTTCCATAAGAAGTGCAACAATGTAAGTACTGCTAGCTTCTAAGAGTAGAGTATCTTTGGAAGCTCGTTCATTACATTATGTACAATCAGAGTCGTGCAGAAGAATGAAGGGGATAGCCTCACATACCTTGTATATACTGCCCAACCTCAAGCTACGCAAATTTCATGACTCCTTAGTCTACAATAAGAGAAATGACACTATCGTTATCGTTTAAGTGTCGTAACTATTATGTATCGACAGCAACCTATTTTACGATGAAACGGACAGCACCTCCCCTATTTAAATGACTTCCCACAAGTCAAGACAATCACCAAACAGCCCAAACAACATCAACAATAATCATATTGAGCCTCCCAAAATAGTCCACCAACCAACAACATTACTACCAAGCCTTTCGATATATATTTCACAAGTTCTAGCTTCAATGACTTAGCCGCAACTTGGATAATCTTAAATACATGTAGAGTAAGAGGTTCATTACTTTTAAACGGAAATAAAAAATCCAATTTGACCTTAATTGTCCACGAAATATCCCTCCAATGCTGCCACAAGAACAAGGAAGCGAAACTAGCAATCAATTCGGGTTTTTCGGCACTAGAATTACTTTAGAAGACTTGAAATCACCTAGGGTTGATATTAAAAACTTGAGGGAGTATTTACAGAACATAAAACAATTAAAACAACCTCCCACACGATCTGGAACAATACAAAAATCAGCAACAACAAGAAGAACAAGAAACTTACTAGCGCCACGGGATTCCCCACATATGATTTGTGTTGTTTGCCCTCTGTTTGGGTCTAGGATCATGAGAGAACCTTGAGAGATTGTTTTTAGGGTTCTAAGGTCTCTGAATATACTGAAAACTAATGACTTAAAACGGGTTTGAGGCTCTTATATATATCCATATGTCTTAAACCGCCTATGTGGGCCCCATAGAGAGCTGCTTGGCGCAGTCTCGCAAAAATGCGAATATCTCTCTATTCGGAGATTGTAACGACAAACGGTTTAATGCGTTGGAAACTAGACTCAAATATCTTGGGAGATCACTCCGTAATTCCAAGTATATTGGGAGAAAAACATAGTAACATTTGACCTAAAGTTTAAGTAAAATTATAAACGTAACTTGCGACAACTTTGTCGACTTTTGTTTCATAACTCGCTTGACTTTAAGACTTATGATACGGATATTATATGATTCAAATAAATTAAAACATGACCTCTTGGGACAATTAAGCACCTCTAGTTTTACCCGAAAATACAGGTTACAACATCCTTGATTCGTTTAACTTCTAATACTTGTTAACCACTCTTATACACCCTTGTATCGTTTAAGAGTAATAGGATTAACTTCTTATCATCTCAAAGATAATCTCTTCTCGGATTTACGTCGATTAACTTACGGTGTGATCTAAGGTACGCGAATTTGGGTTGTAACAGTTGGACAGGTAATTGTTGTTGTAAGCAAACTCGGCCAAGGGCAAGAATCGAACTGTCCGCTCCGACTGCCCATTGGTCTGTGGATGAAAGGCTGTGATGAGCTCTACCTGGGTCCCCAACTCACTCTGTACTGCTCTCCAAAAATGCGAAGTGAACTGAGTGCCTCTATCTGATATGATGGAAACAGGTACACCAGGCAACTGAACTATCTCCTGAATATAAATTTGGGCCAACCTCTCTGAAGTATACATGGTCACCACCGGAATGAAGTGTGCCGACTTGGTCAACCTGTCGACAATGACCCCAAACTTTATCAAACTTCCGCAAGGTCCGCGGTAACCCAACTACGAAGTCCATAGTAATGTGCTCCCATTTCCACTCAAGTATAGTCATCTGCTGGAGTAGGCCACCTGGCCTCTGGTGCTCATACTTAAACTGCTGGCAATTTAGACACCTGCAACACACTCAACTATGTCCTTCTTCATCCGCCGCCACCAATAATACTGCCTCAAGTCACGATACATCTTCGTCGCACCTGGATGAATAGAATACCGAGAACTGTGTGCCTCCTCTGGAATCCTCTCCCTCAAGCCATCGACATTAGGAACACATAGACGACCCTGGAGTTCTAGAACACCATCTTTGCCGATAGTAACCTCCTTAGCACCACCCTGTAGTACTGTCTCTCTAAGAACCAACAAGTGCGGATCATCAAACTAGCGAGCCTTGATCTGCTCAAATAGTGAAGACTGGGCAACGACACATGCAAGAACCCGGTTGGGCTCTGAAATATCCAGCCTCACAAGTCTATTAGCCAAGGACTGAATGTCCAAGGCTAGTGTCCTCTCCTCTGCTGAAATGAAGGCCAAACTTCCCATACACTCCGCCATTCTTCTCAAGGCATCTGCAACTACATTCTCCTTGCTCGAATGATAAAGGATGGTAATATCATAATCCTTCAGTAACTCAAGCCACCTGCGCTGCCTCAAATTGAGATCCCTCTGCTTGAACAAATGTTGCAAGCTACCATGATCGGTGTAAACCTCACAGGACACCCCATACAGATAATGCCTCCAAAGCTTAAGAGCATGAACAATCGCGATCAACTCCAAATCATGTACAGGGTAATTCTTCTCAATGGGGCTTCAGCTGACGTGAAGCATATACAATAACTTGCCCCTCATGCATCAATACACAACCCAAACCAATGCGTGAAGTGTCACAATGCATAGTATTCATCCCAGAACCAGAAGGCAACACTAGAACCGGTGCCGTAGTCAAAGCTGTCTTGAGCTTCTGAAAGCTCGCCTCACAATCATCGGACTAACGGAACTGAGCACCCTTCTGGGTCAATCTAGTCAAATGTTTTGAAATGGATGAGAAGCCCTCCACAAACCAGCGATAATAACCTGCTAACCCCAAGAAGCTCTTGATCTCAGTCGTCGTAGTAGGACGAGGCCAACTTTGAACTGTCTCAATCTTCTTGGGATCCACCTTAGTACTCTCGCCTGATACAACATGCCCCAAGAATGCTATAGAATCTAGCCAAAACTCACACTTGGAGAACTTAGAATATAGCTTCTGTTCCCGCAAGGTCTGAAGCACCACTCTCAAATACTGCTCGTGCTCCTCCATGTTGCGCGAGTAGATCAAAATGTCATCAATGAAGACAATGACGAACGAATCAATATATGGCTTGAACACCCTGTACATCAAATCTATAAACACCACTGGGGCATTAGTCAAACCGAAGGACATCAGTAGAAACTAAAAATGGCCATATCTAGTCTAAAAAGCAGTCTTCAGAACATCTAAATCCTGAATCTTCAACTGATGGTACCCCGATCTCAAGTCGATCTTGGAGAACACCCTAGCACCCTGCAACTGGTCAAATAAATCATCAATACGCGGCAACGGGTACTTGTTCTTAATGGTGACTTTGTTCAACTGGCGGTAATCGATGCACTTCCGCATAGTCCCATCTTTCTTCTTCACAAATAACACCGATGCACCCCAAGGTGATACACTCGTCCTGACGAACCCCTTTGCTAGCAACTCCTCAAGTTGTTCCTTTAACTCCTTCAACTCTTTCGGAGCCATACGGTACAGTGGGATGGATATAGGTTGGGTACCTAGAGCCAAATCAATGTAGAAATCTATATCACAATCTTGTGGCATGCCTGGAAGACCAGAAGGAAACACATCGGAGAACTCCCGGACTACGGGTACTAAATCCATCACCAGAGTCTCTATGGTAATGTCCCGAACATAAGCTAGATAAGCCTAATAACCCTTCTCGACCATGTGTCGAGCCTTCATAAAAGAGATGATCCGACTAGGTGTGCTAACAGATGAACCCTTCCACTCCAATCTAGGCAACACTGGTATCGCCAAGGTAACAATCTTGGCATGGCAATCAAGGATGGCATGATATGGAGATAATCCGTCCATGCCCAGGATGACCTCAAAGTCGGTCATATCAAGCAGCAGAAGATCCGCTCTAGTCTCATAACCACAGAATGTAACAATGCAGGATCGATAGACCCGATCCACAACAATAGAATTGCCCACTGTAGTGGACACATAAATAGGAGTACCCAAGGACTCACGAGGAACATCCAGGAAATGAGCAAACATAGATGACACATATTAATAGGTAGACCCTGGATCAAATAATACAGAAGCATCCCTACCGCAGACAGAAATAATACCTGTGATCACGGCATCTGAGGCCACTGAATCTGGTCTAGTCAGGAAAGAATAGAATCTAGCTGCAGCGCCACCTAACTGGACTCCACCCGCCTGGCCTCCACCTCTAGGATGGCCCCTACCCACATTCCCTCCACCTCTGGGCGGCTGGACGACTGGTGTGGCTACTGGTGCTGTAATCATAGGTTGAGAACCCTGCTGCACTGCCTTGCCCCGAAGCCTGGGGCAGAACCTCCGCATGTGGCTGAAATTCCCGCACTCGAAACAACCTCTCGGTATGAAGGACTGCTGACCTGAAGTCTGACCCTGATGGCCTAAATACCCACTGGAGGAACCCTGAATAGCTGGTGGGCGGTAGGAACTCTCTGGCATGGTGCTGAAATAAGGTCGAACTGGAGCACATCGAGGAGGTGGCGGTACTGGATATGTGGGCCTGTTAGGCTGACCTCTCCCGAACTGACCCCTGTCCCCATACGGAGCACCATTGAACCCTCAAGAATAACGAAACAGCTTATCTCACAGCATCTGCTCTCGGCCCCGCTGACGATAACCCTTAATCCTCTGAGCTATCTCCACAACCAGTTGGTAAGAAGTCCCCATCTCAACCTCTCGGGCCATAGTGGCCTGAATACCGAAGTGCAACCCCGTAACAAACCTCTGTACTCTCTCCACCTTAGTAGAAAGTATCATAAGTGCATGGCTATACAACTTAGAGAATCTCGCCTCATAATCTGTCACTAACATTTGACCCTGCTGGAGCTGCTCAAACTGAAACCGCAACTCTTCCCTATGAGAGGGTGGAATATACCTATCCAATAAAAGACGTGTAAACTGATCCAAAGTCAAGGGAGAAGAACCTGCTGGTCTGCCATGTAGATGAGACTGCCACCATCTACGGGCCCTGCCCTCCAGCTGGAAAGTAGTAAAATCCACCTTGTGGGTCTCTAATATCCTCATATTGTGCAGTATGTCCCTGCACCGATCAATAAAGTCCTGCGGATCCTCATATCGCTCACCTCCGAAGACAAGAGGATGTAGCCTAGTCCATCTATCCAATAGCTTCTGCGGCTCGCCGGCCGTAGCTAATCTGGGCTCAGGCATGGCTGCTACCACTGGCTGGGCTCCGTCCATGGGTAGTATGCCCGGGGTCTGATGTACAGCAGCTGCATGCCTGAGAGCCTGAGCAGTAGGGGTCTGTGCTCCCCCTCTAGCCCGAGATGTAACTGGGTCTGGTGTAAACTGACCTAGGTCATAGTATCCATGAACCGTAGCATACGGCCCATGACCTCCTGGAAGCCCGGTGCTGACATGAAATCTACCGGGGTTGGCTCTGCTGCAGGCACCTCGCCCTCCTCCTCAATAATTGGATTCTCTATCGAATCCGCTGGTGGCATGGCTGGGGCAACTCTGGGATGTCCTCGTCCCCTACCTCGGGTCGGTGCCCTCCCCTGGCCTCTACCTCGGCCTCTAGCAACAGGTGGAGCAGCTCCTCCCGGGTCTGGAACATCCTCTGTGCGCGTTCTCACCATCTGTGAGAGAATAAGAGAAATATAATTAGTATAACATCAGCTGCACGATAAGAGATGAAGAACGAGTAGTTTCCTAACACCCTATAGCCTCTCGAAGATAAGTGCGGACGTCTCCGCACCGATCCACAAGATTCTATCAAACCTGCTACGTGAACCTAGTGCTTTGATACCATGTTGTCATGACTCAATTTCTCCTATAGGCCATGATGGCGCCCAACGTTACCATCAGGCAAGCCAACAGTGAACTAACCATGTGATTGTCTCTTTTAACATTTTAGAAATAGCTGATTTTTAATTAATGCATAAATAGAAAGTAAAAGTTTAAATAAAATGGGAGATAAATAATTTTAAGAGCAAATGAATTGGGTAAATATCCAAAAAGAAAATCATCATATGTCTACTAGCATAATTTCCAAGACCCGGTGTCACAAATGTATGAGCTACAAGTAGAATATACAAAAATACTACACTACTATCTGAAGTGAAATAGACAGAAAGTAAAAGCAAAAGGAAGACTTCGGGTGCTGCAGAACGGGCTCGGAAGGCAGCTCACCGCAGTGTCTCGTGGAAATCAAGGATGCGCGCCGGACTGATAACCAGATGCACCTGTCTCAGTTCCTGCACGATTAGTGCAGAAGTGTAGCGTGAGTACATAAACAACATGTACCCAGTAAGTATCTAGTCTAACCTCAAAGAAGTAGTGACGAGGGGTCGACTTTGACACTTACTATGGGACAACAATAAAATACCGAATTTATAATTTAAGCATGAGCTATATAGACATAGCTGAAAGCTCAATAACAAGAAATAAATAAACAATTCTTTCACTAAGGGTAAATCCCAAATTAATTTCCATCATTTAAAATATTAATCTCTCAAGCCAATGAAATAATATCAATTATAATTGGGCTCCAATAATTTATTACGCATGAATTATGTCGAGATCGTAGGGCCCAATCCAACATACCAATATATATATTGTGCACTGTCGAGGGTCGAACGGCACGAATCATAAAAGCATATATTCTATTATCGAGGCGTTCAGCCCGCTCCACAAGAAGAGAAACAAATACTTCATAAACAACTGATTCAAAGATTATTATGAGGCTAATATGCAAAGAAAACACCAATTCTCATTAACGGTCAAGTAACCCGTCTAAAACTCAAGTAAATGAAATTCGGCCTTTTACAATTCCTTTACCAAGTTCCAATATGGTTTAGGCACTTAAATTTACAAGTAGGGTGCAAACATCGCAAGTATAACATGATTTGGGTCCTAAACTCCCGGACTTAAGCATAATTAGTAGCTACGTACGGACTCTCGTCACCTCGTGTGTACGTAGCCCCCACAAATAGAAGCACATATTAATTCAATTCACCTATGGGGTTAATTACCTCTTACAAGGTTAGAAAAGAGACTTACCTCGTCTCAAAGCTTGCTTTTCGGTCCACAATTGTGCTTTAAACCCTTAACTCGGTGCCAAACGACTCGAAACAAGTCAAATGTTATATAAAATAGTCAATACATGTTCGAAAGCTCATATCCTAACTATTAAAGTGATTTTCCAACCCTAATTGAAGAATTCCTAAATTTACCCCGGGGCCCACATGCCCGGATTCTGGAAAGGTTTGAAGAAATTTGTTACCCATAACCTCATGAACTCAAATATATGATTTTTACTAAATTCCATAACCATTTTCATGTTTAAATCCTATTTTTATCAAAAACCTAGGTTTTTCATCTAAACCCATGATTTTCACAAATTTACACATTACAATCTACCCATAATCTATGTATTAAACTCACATTAGGTAGAAATTACTAACCTTCAATAGCTAGGTTGAAATCCCCCTTCTTGAAGCTCCAAATTCGCCCAAGAGTGCAATAAATGAACCCAAAAATGCCTAAGTCCCGACTTAAATGAAGTGTTCTGCCTTCTGCAATTTTCGCTTCTGTGGCACCAATCCCGCTTCTGCGGAACTCCACAGGACCAGTGTTTGCCACATCTGCGGACGTGTTTCCGCTTTTGCGGTCTCGCTTTTGCGGCTTCTCATCGCAGAAGCGGGGTCGCTTCTGCGCAAACCCTTAGCTTCTGCGGGCTATGGCCAAATGCTCCAAGCCGCTTCTGCGGCCAAAATCCCGCATCTGCGGTCCCGTTTCTGCGTCACCAAGCCCGCTTCTGCAGAACTCCACAGGACCAGCGCTGGCCGCATCTGCGGATGTATTTTTGCTTTTGCGGTCTCGCTTCTGTGGCTTCTCATCGCAGAAGCGCGGTCGCTTCCGCGAAACCCCTTCGCTTCTGTGGGCCATGGAAAAACATTCCAAGTCACTTCTGCGGCCAATATCCCGCATCCGCGGGCTCACACTTGCCGCCCAAAGCTTGCAGGTGCGGCCACACCAGAACTGGTGCACCAGCATCCCTCTTGAGTTTTAACTCAATGCGCACTTTTCGAGTGGCCTCCGGGGCCCCCGAGGCCCCGCCCAAACATACCAACAAGTTTGAAATTATAAGCCGAACTCGCTCGCACACTCAGAATGCGTAAAACAACATCAAAACTAAGAATCACACCCCAAACCGAATTGAATCAAATATGAACTTCAAGTTCTTCCAACTAACTTCGAATTTGCCGAAACATACTTAGACTACTCGGAACGACACCAAATATTGTGTGCAAGTCTTAAATCACCATACAACACTATTCCTAGTCTCGTTATTCCAATTGGACCTCGATAACACCAAAACCTACTCCAACCCAAACTTAAATAGCTTTAAAACCTTCAAAGACAACTTTCACTATTAGGCGCTGAAACGCTCCCGGGTCATCCAAAACCTGATCCGAACATACGCCCAAGTCCGAAATCATCATACAAACCTATTGGAACCGTCAAGTCCCGATTCTGAGGTCGTTTACTCAAAACGTTGAGCGAAGTCAAACTTAGCCTTTTGGCCAACCTTAAGGAACCAAGTGTTTCGATTTCCACCCAAACCCTTCCAAATCCCGAACTAACCATCCCCGCAAGTCATAATACAGTAAAATCACATACAGGGAGTCTTATTTAGGGGAACGAGGTTTTAGAAAGCAAAACAACCAGTCGGGTCGTTACACTACTCTACCGAGGTTAGGCTTGGCACTTACTGGGTACCGTTGTGGCGTACTCATACTACACTCTGTCACGCCCAAAACTCGGAAGCGCGGCCGGCGCTCAACCAAGTAAACCCGGCTGAGCAAGCCTGTTAGATTTCATTCTACCCAAACTCATTCATGAAATAATAGGAGATGTACTCCATTAATCAAACACTAAAAAAATTTCATTAACAACTTCCTTTTTCATTCCCATTAGCAGCTTCCTTCATAATTTTCAAAATATTACGAGTTTATAGAATTAATGAAAAATATGATTTCCAAATATCAACATATCTAGTTCAGTTCCCAACATCAACCACAACCCACAACCTGTCTACGGAGCCTCTAAGTACAATAGAAGAGTAAAATGGAAATGCCGGCAACAAGGCCCCGGCTATACCTCAAAACACAGTATATGAGAAACAAATACATAACCCCAAAATGAAGTGGGGCTCACAAAATCAGCTGAAAAGAGTGTACTGCTATCACCGATCAATGACACCTGTTGTAGAACCACCTGCATCCATTAAAGATGCAGCGCCCCCGGCAAAAGGGACTTTAGTACTGTCGAATAGCACTAGTATGTATAACTAAAAATCCTCTTTCAAAATAGAATGCCCATATAAGAAAAGGCAACACATAGAAACATCAAATCAAAATCCACAATATCCAAATGTCCAGTTAAAACATAATAATTTTCAAAATACGAACTTCATATACAATTTTTGGTTGGGAGATCATTAGCACCGATATACCATTGTTCGCAATACCAATGTTCACAATACCAATGTTCACAATACCAGTATTCACAATACTAGTGTTCATAATATCAATGTTCACAATACCAGTGTTCACAATACCAATGCCACCGTACTTTTATAACGGAGTCCGATCACGACCCGATCAGCTAGGCTATCTCATTAGAGAATCAACCACAATTACTATCAATACTAATACCACCGTAAATTTAGTACGGAGTCCGATCACGACCCGATCGGGTAGGGTATCTCATTAGAGAAGCAGCCACAATTACTGTCAATATCAATACCACCATAAATTTAGTACGGAGTCCAATCACGACCCGATCGGCTAGGCTATCTGATTAGAGATCAACCACAATTACTATCAATATCAATACCACCATAAATTTAGTACGGAGTCCGATCACGACCCGACCGGCTAGGCCATCTTATTAGAGACACTAACCATAATTACTATCATTACTAATACTACCGTAAGTTTAGCACGGAGTTCGATCACGACCCGATCGGCTAGGCTGTCTTATTTGAAGACATCAACAAAAATCTCAATTTCAATTAAGAGGAATAATTTTATCATATCAATCTCATCCTAAATAAGGAGAATAATTCACAAAAATAACATAGGTGCAAATATATTTACCTCATATCTTTCACATTGTATAAATCTCCACTAGTATTTTTAGTCATTCACAACGACAATATTTCCTTGGCTCTTTTGGCCATTCACAAGATTCTTTATTCAAGGCACGGTGGCCATATTTGATATTCCAAACTTTCATTTCTTTCCTCTCATGTATCATCATCATAAATATCAACATACATATAATATTTCAAAAATCACAAATTTAAGTTCATTAGAAATGAACAATTTAAGCAGAATAGATTTCTTTCCAAGAAATGGAGTAATATAATTGGCAATTGATGCGCAAGTTAAAATCATCAACAAGTAACACACCATTTATTCTTGAAATACTTTTCCCCAAAAATGATAATACACAATTTCCACTGACGAATATGTAAGAATGCCAAACACATTGAAAATACTCACAAAGCATAGTATTTGTTAAAACAGCCACTTATGGCATGACTTGAGTACGAAAGCTTTTAGGCAATTCTATTTTCGAAGTCATTTTAAAACATTTGAGTCGAGGCTCATTTCATAACCTTTCTCACATCATTTCATTTCATTGGCACCATTGGCCACAAGTATAACTTTCACTCTTGCACATTGGCCACACTTTATATCCCAATTCACTTATTTCATTTCCAACCACCTTTATAGGTTATCAACAATAATACATTTCCAATCCAGACTTTAGGTACACATATGAGAAATTTCGAGTCTTAAGAATATGGAGATTTTCTCACACAATTAGTATACTAGTTCTCATCTAAAATAAGACTCAAAGCTACAATATTTTAATATGCAAACCATACTTTGAACATCTATCTTTTGACATAAGGCTCATTCGGAATAAACAAGTTTATAGGGAATAACCCGGAATATAGAAGTTAGGAATCTTGAGCCAATCATACTTGATCTTACGGAAACATTATGGATATCTATTCTAAGAGAGAAAGTTTAGCCAACATATCTTGCTTTGAGCTTTCCTTAAATTACTACAACGTTCCGGAAATTCTAGCAATCCCAATTTATTTTGAGACATAACAAAATTGAACCATTATTAGGAAGATATTCATGATCTCAACTCATTTGAGCATTTTATCAAACACTAGGTGTGCAAATCTAACTACAAGGTTCTTCTACAAGATTTCCTTCACTCCACAACCCAATCTTTACTTATTTGAGCTCAACAATCTTCTCACAAACCTTATTAGTACAAGCATGTATAAATAATGCTCTTATACCCAAGAATCATACTCCAAATCAACCATCTTTTATCCAAATTCGAAATTGGAAACTAGGATATGGAACCTTACCTCTTAGATGAAGATCTTGTGATTAGCTTCCTTGATTCTTGAAGATTGGTGCAAGATTGGATGATTATAATGTTAGATTCCCTCCTTCTCTCTCTAAAATGCTCTTACCTCTCTCTAAAACCCACATAAAAACACCCCAAAATAAGCCCCAAAGCCTATTTATCAAAATGGAGTCGGGTTATGAAAAGAGAAAAATTAACCCTCTGAACTCAGCTATGCGGTCGCACAATGGACCGCACAATTGGTGTGCGGGTTGCACAATTCGGTGCCCAGAACTGGGCTGTTCTGGTCTATTCTGCGACAAGTTTGCGGTCACATAACCATTTTGCGATCGCATAATGGTCGCATAATGTTTGCAGAATTGGTCGCAGAATCGCATTCTGTCAGCCTTTGGTAATTCGGTCATAACTTCTTGTAGGAATGTCTAACTAACGAACGGTTTGAAGCATTGGAAACTAGACTAAAAGGGCTTTAATTTTATAGGTAATACATCATATAAATCTTCATATCAATAGAGGTATGCTCGTTTGAAATTAGGTCTTGTGCGAACTCACTTGAAACTTTATTCTATCATGAAATTTTCAACTTGCCTTAGACTTGGGGCTCTTCTTAGAACATAAACCATTCTTAGTGCACTTTATACATATATTATCAAGATCAATTGATATGATTCTTATAATAGCCCTTGTCTGCACATAAAATAATATAATGCACATCAACTTTCTTACTAGCGCTCAAGTACTTCGAAATTTTCCGGGGTGTTACATTCTCCCCCACTTAAGAACATTCATCATCGAATGTTTTAAAAGTAACTTCTAATAATAGAGTTACCATCCTTTTACCTCTAGCCATTATACATAGGAGCTTATGAATACATCGGTCTTATACATCCTTTCCAAAATTTTAACGTACTTATGGACCTTAAGATTTGGCTATCTTTACAAATTCTTAAAACTTTCGACAGAGTTTCCCCTGTAACTGGGCCTATCCACCTGTCAGAGAACCCCAAAAATCAATCCTAACAATATATCCATTACTCAACTACGCATCACAATATATATTAACAACACCGATCTCAACATTAGGGTATTACATTACCAAAAGTGGTATCTTGACATGAAATGTACACATTTAAACCATAATGCATAGAAGGTTCGTTTTTGAACCACAACCATTTGGCTCTACAAACAAGTGAGAATATTTCCTTTCCTCAACACTTTCGGCCTACGTGGTGATCTCCTCGACTCACAGACTTAGCCATAACACTTGACGGAGACAATCTTAACTTCCTGACGTATGTAACAAGGATAGAAAATAGTTGCTCCTCATAATCCAATTATCCATTAGCATCACCTTCTTAGACATTGACACATGAAACACCGGGTACAAGGAAAACAATAATAGGGAAACATCATACTCATAGTTTAGCCTATTTCCTTCAAGATTTCATAAGGCCTTTTGTGACTACATATACTTTACTTTCCTTAACAATTTACATAATATATTCATAGACAAATCTTTAGAATAACCCGTTCACTTTCTTCCATTCCAAATCTCTACGCCGAACACCCAAACTAAAACTTTTGCGACCTCCAACAATTACCCTAAGATGTGCTAGCATGAATATGACCATAAAACTTCCTATCCAATATATTTGATCACAGGATGATGCTTCTTCTTTGACATGTTTGAACCTTCAACCCCCATAGGTTACTATAAATATGAAGAACGAGGTTCGAGATTGGATAGAACTATTCAAGAATCCATCAATGTGTTGAGCACGATATTTTAGGAGGTTATATACTAAGAGACATGAAGGTTACTACCAATAGTACTGATATGGTTAATCATTGTGATAACTTCATTGATTCAACACATGAGGCACAGAGTTGCCTAGTAGGCATTGATAATGTAGAGGCCATGTTCATGATTCTGAGATGTAACAGAAGTGAGTTATGAAAAGGATATCAACAATAATTTCATTCCATTCATGCCTTATTTGGCAATAGTAACCCTCAAAGAGTGATAACACTTATGTAACACCAGTCGCCTCCTGGAGTGTAGGGAAAACCAATTTAACTCGAAATGAAAATATTTTAGCACCCCAAATATGATATGGGTTTCAAAATGCATGAAATTGCATTACGCTCTTAACTGTATTTGAGACAAGGAATCTATGTCACAAACCCATAAGGTTGAAAAAGAAAAAGAAATAAATAAGTTGAACACTTGTGAGGTTATTATCATTCTCACAGCTTAACCTTTCCTGATAGTTGATCCTATATGAGAGGACTAGAGATACGAAAAATTTTGTCTTTCAAATCAATATGCTCATCATAAGGCTGTTTAACTTTCAACCACACCCAAGTGAAATCATGTAGCTATGACATCTTAATGTTGGGGTGAAATCATGTATTGGTTAGAGAGAATGAACACTTTGTTGTGAGCTAGACATGTATTTTGCCACAACAACTCTCAAGCTGCAATACTAGGCCAGTTCATGGGCAACTACAATACTAGTAACAGTGTGAGTTACTCATTGAGGCATGATCTAGGTGGACATGAAAGTCATACTAAGATTTGAGAATAGAAAGATCTTCTTGTGAAAAATTCACGAAAACCTCAAATTCCCGACAAACTTTATATAAATAAGTGACAATTTCAATTGACACGTACACATATAATAGGTGCTGGGATATGCCCTCATGTTACTAGACAATGAAAAGGATTCATGATATTATTCATAAAGGAGTAAAGTAAATGTTCCAACCATAGAAACCACATACACCAGAGAGAAAAAGAGTGGCTCAAGAAGGACCTCAACACTAGGCCACTATACATTGGATTTGATACCACATAGGTGAACTTTATGACTGTGCATGCATAAGCACAAGTGAGCAGAGGTTATCTATTTGAATCAAAAGGTTCTGTAAGAAATTCATCAGGACTTGAGAATTTATGAAATCAAGTGGGAAGTATTACTCCTAGAGTTATAACTCAATTCAAGGACATAATTATATAGCTCAATTCTACAAGAGGTTGTAAATAAGAGAATTTGTGATATAGCGGATTCACGAATAACGCGTCTCATTTTAAAGAGTAGGTACATGCAATGTTTTGTGATTCAACATTTTGGTTAAGACCATATTTATGTAGGCCTCTTCAATATGGATGTACATATACAACAAGGAAAATAATGTGGTGTTCATAATGATGTACTAAGTAGCGACTTACTTGATGACTTTAGATTGACAGGGCAGTACCTTAATTGATGCCCCTCTACTCAACATCCAAAACATACATTAGCACCATAGTGACATACCCCCGAATGACATCTCATACACTTCACACAATAAGGATGGGGTCCGCTAAACTGATTCGCCCCACTTACCCGATATTTATCCTTTTTGCATACATCATAAGCATTCCCATTAATCTTCCTTCAAGCCTTCATGGCGGGAGTAACAATCTCTGCAACAACTCATTGTATGGAATTTTGGAATTGCCCAAATCTACCACCCCTAACACGCTTCTGAGCATACTCACAACATGACGCAAAATATTTTCGCCTGCATATCAGGAAGGCCTGGATAGGTGTATCCAACCTAAGGGAATTTATTCTTCTTGTGCCCCCTCTTTACACAACCGTAACATGTTTCAAGAATCATCTAACATAAACTCGAGTGGCTATTATTTCATATCAAACATTCTGGCTTATTGGTACAGACAACCCTGTTTCGTTTCTTACGTTCTCTCGCCACATAATCTAGTGGCGTGGTGACATTAATAGGAACAGGGACATTTCCCTAGCAACTGGTTCTTTCATTTCCTTCTCACTGCCTCGAACCCATAGGTTACTCAAATGAAAAATGAGATATGACGAGGAAATTAGCTTCCTATCCTGAGTTCTATCGCACGATCTGGAGTATCAAAGAAGTGTGAATTTCCTAAATGTCCAAGTAGCCTCCTCATTATAGATGTGGTCGACAACATACTGATAATAAGGACTCTACTAGACACGGCTCCGAGACATCCTAGGACACTTTAAAACCTTAAGCTCTGATACCAAGTTTGTCATGCCCCAAACTCGAGGAGCGCGATCGGCGCTCAACCGAGTAAACCCGGCTGAGCAAGCCTGTTAGATTTCATTCTACCCAAACTCATTCATGAAATAATAGGAGATGTACTCCATTAATCAAACACTAAAAAGATTTCATTAACAACTTCCTTTTTCATTCCCATTAGCAGCTTTCTTCATAATTTCCAAAATATTACGAGTTTATAGAATTAATAAAAAACATGATTTTCAAATACCAACATATCTAGTTCAGTTCCCAACATCAACCACAACCCACAACCTGTCTACGGAGCCTCTAAGTACAATAGAAGAGTAATATGGAAATGCCGCCAATAAGGCCCCGGTTATACCTCAAAACACAGTACATGAGAAACAAATACATGACCCCAAAATGAAGTGGGGCTCACCAAATCAGCTGAAAAGAGTGTACTGCTATCACTGATTAATGACATCTATTGTAGAACCACCTGCATCCATTAAAGATGCAACACCCACGGTAAAAGGGACGTTAGTACTGTCGAATAGCACTAGTATGTATAACTAAAAATCCTCTTTCAAAATAGAATGTCCATATAAGAAAAGGCAACACATAGAAACAGCAAGTCAAAATTCACAATATCCAAATGTCCAGTTAAAACATAATAATTTTCAAAATACAAACTTCATATACAATTTTTGGTTGGGATATCATTAGCACTGATATACCATTGTTCGCAATACCAATATTCACAATACCAATGTTCACAATACCAGTGTTCACAATACCAATATTCACAATACCTGTGTTCACAATATTAATGTTCATAATACCAGTGTTCACAATACCAATGCCACCGTACTTTTAGCACGGAGTCCGATCACGACCCGATCGGCTAGGTTATCTCATTAGAGAATCAACCACAATTACTATCAATACTAATACCACCATAAATTTAGTACGGAGTCCGATCACGACCCGATCGGCTAGGGTATCTCATTAGAGATGCAGCCATAATTACTGTCAATATCAATACCACCGTAAATTTAGTACGAAGTCCGATCACGACCCGATCGGCTAGGCTATCTCATTAGAGAATCAACCACAATTACTGTCAATATCAATACCACCGTAAATTTAGTACGGAGTCTGATCACGACCCGACCAGCTAGGCCATCTCATTAGAGACATCAACCACAATTACTATCATTACCAATACCACCGTAAGTTTAGCACGGAGTTCGATCACGACCTGATCGATTAGGCTGTCTTATTTGAAGACATCAACCAAAATCTCAATTTCAATTAAGAGGAATAATTTTATCATATCAATCTCATCCTAAATAAGGAGAATAATTCACAAAAATAACATATGTGCAAATATATTTACCTCATCATCTTTCACATTGTATAAATCTCCACTAGTATTTTTAGCCATTCACAACGACAATATTTCCTTGGCTCTTTTGACCATTCACAAGATTCTTTATTCAAGGCACGGTGGCCATATTTGATATTTCAAACTTTCATTTCTTTCCTCTCATGTATCATCATCATAAATATCAACACATATATAATATTCCAGAAATCACAACTTTAAGTTCATTAAAAATGAACAATTTAAGCACAATAGATTTCTTTCCGAGAAATGGAGTAATATAATTGGCAATTGATGCGCAAGTTAAAATCATCAACAAGTAACACACCATTTATTCTTGAAATACTTTTTCCCAAAAAGGATAATACATAATTTCCACCCACGAATATGTAAAAATGCAAAACATATTGGAAATACTCACAAAGCATAGTATTTGTTAAAACAACCACTTATGGCATGACTTGAGTATGAAAGCTTTTAGGCAATTCTATTTTCGAAGTCATTTTAAAACATTTGAGTCGAGGCTCATTTCATAACCTTTCTCACATCATTTCATTTCATTGGCACCATTGGCCACAAGTATAACTTTCACTCTTGCACATTGGCCACACTTTATATCCCAATTCACTTATTTCATTTCCAACCACCTTTATAGGTTATCAACAATAATAGATTTCCAATCCAGACTTTAGGTACACATATGAGAAATTTTGAGTCTTAAGAATATGGTGATTTTCTCACACAGTTAGTATACTAGTTCTCATCTAAAACACGACTCAAAGCCACAATATTTTAATATGCAAACCATACTTTGAACATCTATCTTTCGACATAAGGCTCATTCGGAATAAACAAGCTTATAGGGAATAACCCGGAATATAGAAGTTAGGAATCTTGAGCCAATCATACTTGATCTTACGGAAACATTATGGATATCTATTCTAAGAGAGAAAGTTTAGCCAACATACCTTGCTTTGAACTTTCCTTAAATTACTACAACGTTTCAGAAATTCTAGCAATCCCAATCTATTTTGAGACATAACAAAAATTGAACCATTATTAGGAAGATATTCATGATCTCAACTCATTTGGGCATTTTATCAAATACTAGGTGTGAAAATCTAACTACAAGGTTCTTCTACAAGATTTCCTTCACTCCACAACCCAATCTTTACTTATTTGAGCTCAACAATCTTTCCACAAACCTTATTAGTACAAGCATGTATAAATAATACTCTTATACCCAAGAATCATACTCCAAATCAACCATCTTTTACCCAAATTCGAAATTGGAAACTAGGGTATTGAACCTTACCTCTTAGATGAAGATCTTGTGATTAGCTTCCTTGATTCTTGAAGATTGGTGCAAGATTGGATGATTATAATGTTAGGTTCCCTCCTTCTCTCTCTAAAATGCTCTTACCTCTCTCTAAAACCCTCATAAAAACACCCCAAAACAAGCCCCAAACCATCAAAAGGCCGCACGTGCGAGTGCGCGCCTGCGATGTTCGCTTCTACGGACTCCCCCTACCAGCTCACTCTCCGCTTCTGCGGAACTTCAAGCTCATATGCGGGTTCGCAAATGCGGCATTTCCCTCGCACAAGCGATCCCTGGCCACATCCTCAAATCCCACTTCTGTGCTCCTTAGCTCGCTTCTGGGAGCTCGCACCTGCGGTCAGCCTTGCGCAGGTGCAATAACACCAGAACCAGCCCAACACCAGAAAATCTTCTAAGTCCATAAATGATCTGTTAACCATCCGAAACTCACCCGAGGCCACCGGGACCTTAACCAAATATACCAGCCAATCCTAAAACATCACACAAACTTAGTCGAGCCTTTAGATCACATCAAACAATGCCAAAAACATGAATTACACATTGATTCAAGCCTATTGAACTTCAAAGTTTCAAACTTCTACATCCGATGTTGAAACCTCTCAAATCAAGTCCGATTGACCTCAAATTTTGCACACAAGTCATTATTGATATTACGTACCTATTCCAACTTTCGGATTATGAATCCGACCCCGATATCAAAAAGTCCACTCCCGGTCAAACTTTTCAAAAATTATCAAATTTTCAACTTTCGCCAATGATGTTAAAATGACCTACGGGACTCCAATTCATCACAAGAAGAACCTTTCACTAAATCTCCACTACCTGGTGCAGCTTCATCAGTACATTCTTTTTTTTGTCCTTCGTGGACTGATTCAATATCCATGGCTGATGGCATTGATGATGCAGCTGCGCTATTTTGCTTAATATCTTGATTGCACTATGGTGTAAAAAGTGCATATGTCCCATCAGCTATTTTTTTCATGATAGCATCAACATCTGTACCAGTTGACAGAAGTTGTTCAAGTGCACTACAGTCTACTCTTTCTTTATTACAAGAAGGACTTTTCACTAAATTTCCACCAGCTGCTACACATTCATCAGTACTTTCTTTATCATAAGAACATTTCACTAAATCTCCACCAACTGCTGCAGCTTCATCGGTACATTCTTTATTGTGTACTCCATGGACTGATTCAATATCCATGACTGATGGCATTGAGGACACATCTGCGCTATTTTGCAAAATATCTTGACTGCACTGTGGTGTAAAAAAAGCATATGTCCCATCAGCTATTTTATTCATGATAGCCTCAACATCTGTACCAGTTGACAGAAATGGTTCAAGTGCAGTACAATCTGCTCTTTCTTCATCACAAGAAGGACTTTTCACTAAATCCCCATCAGCTGTTGCACCTTCATCACTACCTTCTTTATTTCGTCCTCCATGAACTGAATCAATATCCATGACTGATGGCATTGAGGATGCAGGTGCGCTGTTTTGAAAAATATCTTGACTGTACAGTGGTGTAAAAAGTGGATATGTCCCATCAACTATTTTATCCATGATAGCATCAACATCCGTACCAGCTGTGAGAATTGGTTCAACTGGATTACAGTCTGCCCTTTCTTCATCAGAAGAAGGACCTTTCACTAAATCTCCACCAGTTGCTGCACCTTCATCAGCACCTTCTTTATTTTGTGCTCCATGAACTGAATCAATATCCATGGCTGATGGCATTGAACGAAAAACTGCTCGACCTTCATGAGTAGCTTCTTTATTTGGTCCTCCGCGAACTGACTCAATATCCATGATTGGTGGCATTGAAATAGAAGGTTTTGTCTGCTCAAATTCCTTATTGCATTGTTCATCCTGTTTGTGTAAATCAACATCTTCCTCTTGTTCATCCTGTTTGTCACCCGACAAATGACCAGAATCTCCAGAAAGAGGAACATCTATATCTTTGTTTATTTGATGAGTTGTCTCCATCTACAGCATCACTCCACTAGCATCACCTAAATAATTTTGATCAATATCTCTATTAGAATATTTCTCTCCATCAATATCATCTCTCGCTTCATTACTTTCACTATTTCCAAGTTCATTACTTTTGTCACGTTTTTCCGTTGAAAAGCTGGAACAATCTCTAAATTCATTCCTTTTATTTTCATCATTCAAAAAGCCATGATGGTATTTCTATTTACTTCCTTCATTTAAATTTTCAATGAATTCTAAAACTTTATCAAGCTTCTCATTAATAACATGTAACAATGAATAAATAATATTAATATATAATATATTATTATACCAACAAAATCAATACCAAAAATAGCACCAATATAGTTAATTACCTTAACAGACTTATCAACATGTGTCTTCATATTTTTTCGAATATCATTAATAATTTTCTCCATCTTTTTCTCAAAATTGACCTTATCTGCACGTATAATGTCTTCAACTTTGACTGATACCCTCTGAAAAGAAAAGAAAAATGAAAGTTGTAGTTTCTCTGGTAAGAATTTTAGCATCATAACACATGAACATACTCAAATCCAGAATATTATACTTATCCAGTATTCAAAAACTATTCAAGAAGGCTAGCGCATTATTATGTATTGCAAGTTATTAGAATTGAAAAATATGGTGAAATCAACTATATTATATTGATCCAGTATAATATACTGGTCAAGTATATTATACTAATTTAGTATATTATACTGATCGAGTATATTATACTCATACAATATATTAAAATGATCGAGTATATTATACTCATCCAGTGTATATATTAAATTGATCGAGTATATTATACTAATCCAGTATATTATACCCATACAGTATATTATACTCATCCATTATATTATAATGATCCAGTATAATATACTGATCGAGTATATTATACTCATCCAGTATATTATACTGATCGAGTATATTATACTCATACAGTATATTAAAATGACTGAGTTTATTATACTCATCCAGTATATATATTATACTTATCGAGTATATTATGGTCATCTAGTATATTATACTAATCCAGTATATTATACTCATTCAGTATATTATAGTGATCGAGTATATTATACTGATCGAGTATATTTTACTCATCCAGTAGAAAAAACTGGACAATAATGCTTCGGAGAACAGACTTCCAGAATAATATACCGTAACAAAATTTTGAAATGCAAGTTATCATAACTAAAATCTAGTATACTATCACTAGAAATTAATTAAAAGCAAGACTAATTAAAATCAAAGAAACAACAACTTACATTCACAATGTCGCTAACATTAACTTTCGATGAATGTTGGAGAAGATATGACGGGTTAACCTTGAAAACCTTAAACTTCTATTAAATAAAAAAATACATAAACAATCAGATTAAAACAAAATCTATGACCAAAGAAATATGATAAAAAGTCAAATGCTACTAACTTACACTTTCATTTGTAAAGAAATCTTTATGAAGTTTGTCATATTTTGGACATCCAATGCTTGAGTAACACAACATCCTAATTGGCCCCCGATCATCATATTTTAAAAATTGACAAAAATCATTAAACACTTCCATCATCCATACATTGAACAAAAATGGGAATCCAAGCGATGTATAAGATGGGATCCTACCCATTGATTTCTTTTTCACTGAATCAATTGTTAGAAGATGTAACAAATTATCAATAAGCTCATCAAAACAGAAACTGCCCCATGGAAAGAAACACAAAGCTCTTCGTCGTCAATGATTTTCATAGAACGGTCGCTCATATTTTGACCTTCAAATTTACCCAATAGAACGGCTTCTAATAGGTAATTAGATTAGTAAACACAATCAGAATCCAGTATATAAACAGAACTCCAGTATAAACAGAACTCATTCAGTATAACATACTGAACAACAAAGCCTATAGATGGCAGACTTCCCATATAATATACTGAAATTAAATTAATTAGAAATAATGAAACTCCATATACAAATACTGGGGTATAAAGAAAAAACATAATCAAAGAGCATATTAAAAAAATATATACAAATAATCAGTGAAAAAAAGTAATCAGAAATAAAACATAACTCTAGTATAAACATAATTCATCCAGTATAACATACTGGACAACAAGCCTACAGATGGCAGACTTCCCGTATAATATACTGGAACCAAACACAACTCAAGTATATTATAATAATCATCCAATATAAAATACTGGACAACAAGCCTTCAGAGGGAAGACTTCCCGTATAATATACTGGACCAAATTTATTACAAAACAAAAACTCCATAAACAAATACTGGGCTAGAATTAAAAAACATAATCAAACACCATATAAAAAAACACATATACAAATTATCATTAAACACAAGAAATCAGAAATAAAACACAACTCCAGTATGTTATAATAATCATCCAGTATAAAAAACTGGACAACAAGCCTTCAAAGGGAAGACTTTCCGTATAATATACCGGACCAAATTTATTACAAAAATAAAATTCCATAAACAAATACTGGGCTAGAATTAAAAAAACATATTCAAACACCATATAAAAAACAAATATACAAATTATCATTAAACACAAGCAATCAGAAATAAAACACAACTCAAGTATATTAAAATAATCATCCAGTATAAAGGACAACAAGCCTTCAGAGGGCAGACTTTCCGTATAATATACTGGACCAAATTTATTACAAAAAATAAAACTCCATAAATAAATATTGTAACATCCCGAAAAATTTTGAAGAGTTTTAAGACCATTAAGAAGATTGGCGGGTTGCTCTAGTGGTAAGCACCCTCCACTTTCAACTAAGAGGTTGTGAGTTCGAGTCACCCCAAGAGGAAGGTGGGGAGTTCTTGGAGGGAGGGAGCTGAGGCTCTATCGGAAACAGCCTCTCTACCCCAGGGTAGGAGTAAGGTCTGTGTACATACTACCATCCCCAGACCGCACTAGTGGGATTATACTGGGTTGTTATTGTTGTTGTTGTTAAGAAGATTGGCGGGTGCTAATTATATTAATTCGGGTATGAAAAAGATTGATAATTTGAATGATATAAATTGATCATGATAATATATGTATGAGATGCATTAAGAATGGTTTATGGTCTAAGAAGAGCCTTAAGGCTAAGTCAAGTTGAAAATTATATGATGGGATAAAGTTTCAAGTGATTTCGCACAAGACCTAACTTCAAATAAGCATAACTCTCACAATATGAAATGTTATATGGTGTATAACCTAGCACACGAAAGGTCTATGTGTCTAGTTTCTAATAATTCAAACCGTTTGTCATTTGAAGATTCCTACAAGAAGTTATGACTTGTTTACTAAAGGGTGGCAGAACAGCTACGCGAGTCTTGCGTAACCTACGCAGCATAGTAGCGTAGCCTACGCACCATTGCGTAGGAAAATCCAGCAGCTTCCAACTGAAGGGGGATAGAAGTCCACCCTGCGTAGCCTTTGTGCGTAGCTGACGCAGGGAGGCTACGCAGCTTTAGGGGCCATTTTAAAGGGGCTGAAACAAGGGGTTTAGAGAGAGAAAACATTAGTTCTTCAACTTGGAATTGATTTCTAGAGAGAAAGAGGAGCTCTTCCACCATGGATACACTTCAAGATAAGTTATTTTGGTACAAGGATGATTATATAACACCATTTAGTGATAACACTAACATTATTATGGATCAAATCCATAGAAAATGGGTTGAATCTTCAAGAACATCAAAAAGAGAAAAAGTTAGATTCTTCCACCAAGAGGTAATCCCTTCACTTGAGCTTCATATATATGTCATATTGGAGTATGGGTAGCATGTTTATGAGTTTTATTTGAAGTTGTAATGGGATATTGTATGAACCCTAAGGGAGGGTCTTGAAAATGATATTTTGGGCAAAGAAGAAGATGAATAGTGATAACAACAACAACAACCACCCAGTATAATTCCACTAGTGGAGTCTGGGGAGGGTAGTATGTACGCAGACCTTACCCCTACCCTGGGGTAGAAAGGCTGTTTCCGATAGACCCTCGGCTCCCTCCCTCCAAGAACTCCCACCTTGCTCTTTGGGTGACTCGAACTCACAACCTCTTGGTTGGAAGTGGAGGGTGCTCACCACTAGAGCAACCCACTCTTGTCAAGATGAATAGTGATAAATTGATATAAAAGGAATTATTTTAAGTTTCTAATGATTCCAATAGACTTGATAACTTAATTGATGAACGAATTGAATAGGGAAGGAACTCGTAGTGACCATACCGAGTCCTGAAAGCAGTCTTTGGGATATCTGGTTCCCGAATCTTCAACTGATGATAGCCTGAACGTAAGTCAATCATGGAAAACACTCTGGCACCATGTAACTGATCAAATAAGTCATCAATAAGAGGCAATGGATACCTGTTCTTCATTGTAACTTTGTTCAACTGGCGATAATCAATGCACATGCGCATAGAACCATCCTTTTTCTTCACAAAAAAGATCGGAGCACCCCAAGGTGACACACTGGACCGAATGAAGCCCTTATCAAGCAACTCCTGTAACTGCTCCTTCAACTCAGGAGGAGCCATACGATATAGAGAAATAGAGATGGGTTGAGTGCCCAGCAACAAATCAATACCAAAATCAATATCTCTGTCGGGCGGCATGCTTGGAAGATTAGCTTGAAATACATCTGGAAAATCTCTCACTACTGGGACTGACTCAACTGTAGGGGTATCAATACTGACATCTCTCACATAAGCTAGATACGCGTCACACCCCTTCTCAACCATTCGTTGAGCTTTAAGAAATGAAATAACTCTGCTGGGAGTATACTCTAAAGTACCTCTCTACTCTAATTACGGTAATCCTGGCATAGCGTCACGGTCTTAGCGTGACAATCAAGAATAGCATAATGGGGCGACAACCAGTCCATGCCCAAAATAATATCAAAGTTTACCATGATGAGCAGTAAAAAATCAGCCCTGGTATCAAAACCATTAAGAACAACCAAACACGACCGATACACACGGTCCAGAACAAGAGAATCTCCCACAGGTGTAAACATATAAACAGAAGAACTCAAAGAATCACGAGATACGCCCAAATACGAGGCAAAATAAGAGGACACATAGGAATAAGTGGAGCCTGAATCAAATAGAACTGACACATGTCTACGACAGACCGGAACAATATCTATTATGACAGAGTCGGAAGAAACTGCCTCTACACGAGCAGGAAGAGCATAATATCTAGCCTGGCCTCTCCCTCTAGGGCAACCTCTACCTCTCCAACCTCCACCTCGACCTGGTTGAGCAGGTGGGGCGGTAACTGGTGCTGTAATAATAGCCTAAGGACCCAGTAGAGCACGCGATGGCTGAGAAGTCTGTAGAGGTGAATCCCTCCTAAGTCTGGGGAAATCCCTCACCATATGGCGAGTGTCTCCACACTCAAAACAAGCTCTTGGAGGGCGTGGCTGCTGTGACTCGCTCAGGCCAGGTCTGCTGGACTGACTGCTAAGAGTACCCCGTGCAGGAGGTGCACTAGATACGGTGCATAATAAGGCTCTAGGGGTTTAGAAGGGGCAGGAATACCACTAGCGGCTGGAAGAGCTGAGTGAACGGGGCGACTCACATAGCCCCTTCCATGACGAACTGCAGCTGGGGCACGAGTACCACTGTAAGTGCCAGACTCTCGAGACCTCTTGGCCACCCTCTCCTCTCTCTCCCGAGCAAGCATACCCTCCAATCTCCTACCAATACTCACAACCTGCTGGTAAGAAATATCCATCTCCAACTCCCGAGCCATGCTAAGCCTGATACTGGGATGGAGTCCCTCAATAAACTGATGAACCCTCTCTCGAACTGTGGCAATCAAAGCTGGTGCATGTCGGGCCAAATCACTAAAGCGAACTGCATACTATGATACAGTCATAGCACCCTGGCGCAACTGCTCAAACTCCGCGCGTCATGCGTCCGTGAGACTCTGAGGAACATACTCCCTCAAGAACATGTTCGAGAACTGAGTCCATGTAAGTGAAGCTGCCTCAGCCGGACTACCCAACTCATAAGCATGCCACCACTAATAGGCTGCGCCTCTAAGCTGGAATGTAGTAAAAGAAACCCCACTCGACTCCGCTACGCCCATAGTATGGAGAATACAGTGACACTCCTCCAGGAAACCCTGGGTATCCTTTGACGCCAATCTACTGAAGGTAGGGGGTGGTACTTCTTGTACCTCTCAAGTCTGAGATGCTCTACCTCAGAAACTGCTGCCTTAACCTAGGGCTGAGCTGGAGCTACCGGCTGCATCGGTATAATCTCTAGAAACTTGTCAACCTAAACCCACTGCTCTAGAGTACCGACGACGGGAGTCTTTGCTTCTCCCCGGCCTGAGACGTGGCGGGAGCAAGTGGAATCAACCCAGCCTGAGTCAAGGTGCTGAACATGCTCAAAACTGGGCTAGAGTCTCCTAGAGGGCTAGTGCAGCAACAAGTACCTCAGGTGTCTGCCCTCCAGCTGGAGCTACTGGGGGCTCCTCTGTAGCAGCTCGTGCAGGTGCTCTGGTTACACCGCGTGGACGTCCTCGACCTCTACCCCGACCCCTGCCTCTCGCGGCTCTAGCAAGGGGCGCGGGTGCCTGGTCATCAGATATGCCTGTACGTGTCCTCACCATCTGTGAGAGAATTGAATACAGAAGTTTAGAATTTCGACGTCAATCATTTCACACGACAAGGAATCAAAGAAGTGTAATTTTTTTCCCTAACAGTTCCATAACCTCCCGAATATAAATACAGACGTCTATGTACCGATCCGCGAGACTCTACTAAACTTTCTTGTGACTCACGACACTTATGAACCTAGAGATCTGATACCAACTTGTTACGGCCTAAATTTTCCCTCCGTAAGATGTCATGACGACACCTAGTCTCTACGACTAGGTAAGCCTAACAATTTGCGGAAAAACAAAAATCAAAGTAAACATAACAACTAAACTGCAACAAAATAATAAGATAGATGATAAGATACCGCTCGGCATGTACAAAACCCAACACTCGAGCATACATAATATGTTTCCCAAAACCCGGTAATCATAAGTCATAAGCTGCAGAAGAAAGACTAGTATCTCTATACACCAGAGTCTAAGAAAAATACGGGAAGGTAAACGACATAAGAGGGAATAGAGGGGAACTCCGAGGTCTGCAGAGCGGCAGATGTACCTTGAAGTCTCCGTACAATAGCAAGCACTCTCAGCTAATAGCAGGGCTGATAAGAAGCACCTGGATATGCATACAAAACATGTGCAGAAGAGTAGCATGAGTTCACCACAACGGTACCCAGTAAGTGCCAAGCCTAACCTCGGTAGAGTAGTGATGAGGTCAGGTTCGGGCCCTACTGGGATATAATAATAAGACAAATGATATAATAAAATGAAGTAAAATGGAGAATTTAACAGAAAGAATTCACAGAGAAATAACAACACAGCACAATGAGATAACAACAGGGGCGCTCCCGAGATACCGTCTCGTAGTCCTAAAAGTAAATCTATAGTACGGAGATCTCCCGAGGAACTGCCTCGTAGTCCCAAAAGTAAATATGCGAGGCGATCTCCCGAGGTTTGGCCTCGTAGCCTCAAAAGTAAATGTGCAGGGGGATCTCTCGAGGTACTGCCTCGTAGTCCCAAAAGTAAATATGCAGGGAGAACTCCCGAGGTACCGCCTCGTTGCCTCAAAAGTAAATGTGCAGGGGGATCTCCCGATGTACCACCTCGTAGTCCCAAAAGTAAATATGCAGGGAGAATACCTGAGGTACCGCCTCGTAGTCTCAAAAGTAAATGTGCATGGGGATCTCCCGAGGTACTACCTCGTTGTCCCAAAAGTAAACACACAACCAAAATCAGTGGGGAGAGCAATTAACAACAAGAATTCTATAGCTAAGGTTGATACAAATCAAGTAAGAAAGGAATTCAATTAGGCATGCTGCACAGAATTCAAATAAACTTTTAAGACACATAGACAAGCGAAACTAGGCTAAACAGGGTAACTACACATGCTAGTATAACTCAATTAAAGTGTAACAGGCTATTACTCAGTGAAAAACATGATTTTTACAATAATTAGCCCGTGTACGCACTCGTCACCTCGCGTACACGGCGATCACATATCACAGAAGTATCACAATAGTACCAATCCTAAGGGGATTTCTCCCACACAAGGTTAGGCAAGCCACTTACCTCGAACCAAGCTCAATCAATCTGTAAGAATGCCCTTTCCTCGATTATCTGACTCCGAATGGCCCAAATCTAGCCAAACACAATTACATATCATAAATACAACTATAATAGACTAATCTAATTAATGAAATCAAGACTTTAACAAGAAATTCGTAAATCGCCCTAAAAAGCCTCCCCCGGCCCACGACTCGGAATCGGGTAAAAGTCACAAAATATGAAAACCCATTCACTCACGAGTTCACTCATACCAAAATTATCTAAATCCGATATTAAAATCCTAATCAAAACTCAAAAACTTATTTGAAGAACTTCTCTCATTTCCCCCCAAATTTCTCAACCAAATTCCTTAATTAGATGATGAAATCAACTATAGATTAGTGGAATATAATCATAAACGAGTTAAGAATCATTATCCCAAAGTTCTCTCTAAAAAACTCTTGAATTATCGCCTTAATCCGAGCTCTCAAAGTCCCAAAATTGAAAATGGGATAAAACCCTCGAACTTGGCCATTTTCTGCCCAACGATTTCGCTTCTGCGGGATTTCAGTCGTACTTGCGATGCCGCACCTGCAGAAATTCCATCGCAGGTGCGAAAATGACTTCTGGGTTCTCTTCTGCGATGAGGGGGCGCACCTGCGCGTGCGCACCTGCGGACATTTGCTTGCTTCTGCAAACTCCACACTCAGCTCGCCTTCCGCTTCTGCGATCCCTTCTCCGCAGGAGCGGCTCCGCTTCTGTGGTCCTAGTCTCGCACCTGCGCCCACATGCCAGGCTTCTCCAAACCGCACATGCGCTCGTCCTTCTGCACATGCGACTCCGCACCCGCGGTCACCCCACCGCAGGTGCGATTACACCAGAAGCTTGAAAGCTTTAGGAACTCATACAGGTCCAATTTCGATTAGTTAAGCATTCGAAACTAACCCGAGGCCCCCGGATCCTCAACCAAATATACCAACAAGTCCTAAAACACCATACGAACTTAGTCGAGTCCTCAAAACACATCAAACAACAACTAAAATACGAATCACCCTCCAATCCAAACTTAATGAACTTTGAAACTTCAAACTTCTACAACAGATGCCGAAACCTTTCAACCCACGTCCGATTGACCTCAAATTTTGCACATAAGTCATAATTGACATTTCGGACCTACTCCAACTTTTGGAATCAGAATTCGACCCCGATATCAAAAAGTCCACTTCCGACCAATCTTCCCAAATATTCAACTTTCGCAATTTCAAGCCTAATTCAGCTACAAACCTCCAATTCACAATCCGGACATGCTCCTAAGTCCAAAATCACTCAACGGAACTGACAAAACTCTATTCCGGAGTCGTCTTCCCACAACTCCGACTACGGTCAAAATCCTAGAACTTAAGTTTTAGCTATAGGGACTAAGTATCCCAAATCACTCCGAAACCACAAATAAAACCTCCCGGCAAGTTACATAAGCAAAAACAAATACGGAAAAAGCAGTAAATAGGGGATCGGGGCTATTATTCTCAAAACGACCGGCCGCCTCGTTACATCACTTTAGAGACCGGCCTTCATAAAAGAGCAGAAACACTCCTCCCCGGCCAGGCCTAGAAAGAGGAGACTTGAGGGGGTTTGGGCGGTCACTTTTGCTTTTTATATTTGTGTATGGCAACGGATTCTAGTGAATTTGGTGTGTGTGTGGGGGGGGGGGGGGGGGTTCTTCCACTATATGCACACATAACAAAAGGAATTGGACATATATAAGTAATGGAAGGTACAAATCTATTGTGAAAGAAATGATAGGATAAGCCTTTCCATACAACTTTAGTAATACATGTTGTTAAATGATTTTCTAGATAGGGGACATAAAACTTAAACGACAAATTAAAAAGGATAGGAGGGAGTGTTCGTAATTTTTATAGTTTGTGCTAAAAGAGGCAAGTGTTATTTTGTGCTTGGTAAAGTACACCTACCCTTGCTAAATAAATAGTCTTGCAATATGGAACCTATGCTTTGAACACATGACATATAATATACTTACAAAATTATAGTAAAATTGCATTATAATTGTATTATGTTGTAGTTATATATATATATATATATATATATATATATATATGTAGTTATTTGAATGTTGTATGAAAGTTAAAAAATAGTTGTATAATGTATGAATTGTTATATAAAATTTGTATTTAAATTATCAATACTATCTTTTTACATAAAGTTGTTGATATGTATCAAAATTTATTAAGAGATGAAGTTTTGATTGGTATTTCAGAGAGGAAGAAGAGCACACCGCTTACAAATATATACAAATCATATACAAAATACATACAAAAGACATATTGTATAAATGTATGAAAATTGTATTTAAGTTGTAGTTGTATTTAACTGGATAGAAATGATGTATGAAAGTTGTAGATAAATTGTAAATAAATTATATACTCTATAATTAGTTGTATGAAATTTGATTTTACTATGTATGATAGGGTAGATATTCAAAAAGATGTGGATAACACTATCGTAGATACTAAAATGCCGTTGTTTCATTATTCGTGAACATTGCTTACCTCATACTTTGCTAACTAAACAGATTTTTATGTTTTGGCTGCGGAGACAAGGGAGCCTTTGATAATCTTTGGTCAATACAAAGATTAACTAGTATAAAAATTAAAAGGATAAGTAATAAAACTATAGAAAACTAAAAAGTCTACGACTTTGAATTGAAACTTACATAGGCTACGTTAACTCCAAAAGATCTATCTTTGATATCGATGAGCACCAATTAACAATCAGCAACATTATAATATATACTTTTTCAACGGATCCTAGGAGGTGTTTTGTCCCCTAACTGCTAAATAATCGCGCTGTTTTTATAATTTTCAGAACAAATTTAACTCTTGTGTGAATTTTACGAGAAAAATAGGGATCCACGTTTTGCTTATTCTTCAACGAATAACATGATTTTTCGCATGCCCAACAAATAAGTGCTGACAAACTGGCAAGGAATTCTTCCCTCGTTTATAATGCTGACTTTCTGTTATATAGGTCAAAAGACATATTATAAGCTAATTATGTCTTAAAATAGGTAATGCACACCTGGAAGAAATCTTATTGAAAGAGGAGTGGAGAGAAAATAGGGAAAGAATGTAACTAAATTCCATAATTTAAGGCACTAATGATGAATTGTATATAATTTGTAAGTAATTCTTATTTAGGACGGGTAATGTACAAAATTAGGATTATTTTGATAAATAAGTTTCAAATATTGTATAAGAAGGAAAAAACCTCGTTAATTAATGATTATGTTAGAGCCAACATATCAATGTTCACATATCACTTATGTAGCAAAAAGTGTAAACGTTTTCGCGGGCCGGATGGAGATTGACCCTCAAGTCCAAAGGCGGAAGGGAGCTTGACTGCAAGACCTACCCAAATGGACAATTAGACATCCAACTTATAATCACAACGTCCCAATTGCAAGAGCGGAGCTCTACCAAGTGAGGTTCAAAATATCAAATTATGAAGTTTTTACTTTCTATTACCATAGATAGATTTTTCACATGCTAGACTATATTAGTAACAAGCAAATCTTGTATGTATATCTCCAAATAATTTTAGAGATAAATATCGATTAGATCTCGATGAGTTTGAATTCAGAAGCGGGATCAAGTATATTGTTGTCGGAACGCGTTTAGTGCTATATAGCTCACGTATTAAGTATCTCAAAAATGACACAAATTAAATAACTTCAACAAACAAAAGGAAGAAAATAAAGAGATGAGAATTCTTGACTTGGGTTTAGAATACGAGTCTTGAGCCAAGAAGAGCTCATGAAATTCTAACGTCAACTTTAAGCATTGACCGGAATTAAACTAAAAATATGATAGAAAATTAGGTATTATATTTCTTTTTGAACTTTTAAAAAGTATATAGTGCAAGTATAAAAAGAGGCAGGCTGAAAATCCATTAAAGTCCATCTCTCTCTCCCTCCCTCTTTTTTTTTATTTTTTTTATTTTTTTTATTTTTTATTTTCCCGTTGCTGTCATATTCGGGTTGAGACAATAGTTGTTAATCATTCACAAGATTGGTCGTGTAAATAAAGGGGAATATCAAGTAAGTAGCATTGTATACGGTTAAAACCGGGCCCACCCAATTTTACTATTTAACCGAGACCGGGAGATTGCATCGAAAGACGGCCTCGTAACGGAACAGACTAAATCACGAGGACTAGGTACCAAGTTCAGAAGTGAGACACCTGTCGAGATCGAGGCTAGTAGCGATCGAAGCCAAATGAGACAGATATCGAGCAAGATCGAAGATAGCATAATAACGGAAAGACGAGATATTCGTGACTGGTCAAAAATCACGGCGTAAATCTCGGAACGGATCAAATCAGAAACGGTTAATTAGCTAATCATGGGATTTTTTTCTGTAATTAGAACTATACCATAAGTGAGATTCCTCTACTATATAAAGGGGTGTCCTAATCATTTGTAGACCACGGTTCAGAGAGATAAAATCAATATAATTTTCTTTCTCGTTTATACGATTGTTCATCAGCTTGTTATATTTTAATTGTTCTTGCATCAACCAGTTCGAGGGCATCCAGACTCGAGGGCTGAGTTCCATTCTAATACTGGTTTGCTTTACTTTATAGTTCATTTCTATTATTAATCCTCATATTTCTCAATTGGTATTAAGTGAAATCACATATTCTTAGAGCCACACTATAAGTTTAATTATTATCCAATTTTAAGGGTAAATAGTTTTGGTGCCCACCGTGGGGCCTAGGATAATAGTGATTGCTTAATACTGATTCTGATAACATACACTGTTTAACACTTGTTCTCGTAAGAAACTTTGTTTTCAGGATAAACATGTCAAACTCACAAGCAGCGCCTACACATGGTGACAACAGCCTCGGATTTCACGGGAAAAATGACAACATAGCTGCCCCAGGAATCGAGGTGCCTCAGGCCGACCTCGAGGGAGCACCAATTGCAAATCCCGTCGATGTCAATTCACATGTCGCCCTAAATGCAAGTTTGGGCGTTGAGCCCGAAGGTAGTATACGCAGGGAAGTTCGATCAGGTGGTCAAGGTACGCAGGGCGGAGAAGATGGTGGAGTTAGCCTCCAATTGATATTTGAAATGTTACAGGCTCAACAGGCCGCTATAGCATAACTACAAAATCAACACCGAACACCGAATAGGATCAAACCAGAAGTGATTCAAAGGACCGAGCCTGTGCTGGAAAGGTCGAATGCCAACAAATCGGGGACGGACCCCGCCATTATGAAAATGTTCGAGGAGCTCACTAAATGGATTGAATCGGGAGAAAAGAAAATCGAGGCAAATGACAAGAAAGTAGAGATATACAATTCCCGGGTTGACCAAATACCGGGGGCACCACCGATTCTAAAGGGTATGGATTCAAAAAAATTTATACAGAAGCCTTTCCCTCCAAGTGCGGAACCGAAACCCATTCCGAAGAAATTTCAAATGCCAGAAATTCATAAGTACAATGGGACCACTGACCCTAATGAGCATGTCACTACTTATACATGCGCAATAAAAAGGAATGACTTGGAAGACGATGAGATTGAATCTATTTTACTGAAGAAATTTAGAGAAACCTTGTCGAAAGGAGCAATGATATGGTACCACAATTTGCCGCCTAATTCTATCGATTCCTTCGCCATGCTTGCAGACTCCTTCGTAAAGGCACATGCTGGAGCGATAAAGGTTGCAACTAGGAAGTCAGACCTCTTCAAGGTGAAACAAAAAGACAACGAAATGTTGAGGGAATTCGTATCTCAGTTCCAGATGGAACGCATGGAACTACCACCGGTCACAAATGATTGGGTTGTTCAAGACTTTACTCAGGGTTTGAACGAACGCAGTTCGGTGGCATCACGACAGCTAAAACAGAATTTAATTGAACATCCAGTGTTAACCTGGGCAGATGTACATAATCGTTACCAGTCAAAGATCAGGATCGAGGATGATCAATTGGGGACCCCTTCCGGTTCCGTTTATCCAAACAGGCCCATCGGCAGAACTCAAAGGGATATCGACAGAGAACCCCGGTCGAACAGAGATCGGTATCAACCATATAATGTAGATCGTAGAAACAGCGGCCCAGGATGCAATCCCATCCGAAATGATCGAAGGAACGATCGAGGACAGAGCTCTCGAGGGCTCATGAGCAAAAGTGGCTTCGATAAACATGCCGATCCCACAGAAGCACCACGATTATCAGAATACAACTTCTGCATCGACGCATCAGGTATTGTGTCAGCCATTGGGAGAATCAAAGATACTAGATGGCCCAGACCCCTACAAACTGATCCATCACAAAGAAACCCCAATCAAATATGCAAATACCATGGTACACATGGTCATAGAACCGAAGACTGCAGACAACTAAGGGAGGAGGTGGCTCGTCTATTCAACGAGGGTCACCTTCGAGAATTCTTGAGTGACCGAGCTAAGATCCATTTCAGAGACAAGAATGTAAACAGGAAAAACGAGCAGGAAGAACCACAACAAGTGATTCACATGATCGTTGACATGGTCAATATTCCACAAGGGCCCATGTTCAAATACACTAAAGTATCAATCACCAGGGAAAAACGAACTCGAGACTATGTGCCAGAAGGCACTTTATCATTCAATGATGAGGAAGCAGAAGGGATCTCACAACCCCACAATGATGCTTTGGTAATCTCTATCCTTATGAATAAAATTCAGGTTAAACATGTTTTAGTTGATCTAGGAAGCTCGGCCAATATTATTCGATCGAGGGTCGTGGAGCAGCTCGGCCTACAAGATCAGATCGTACCCGCAGCTCGGACTCTCAATGGCTTCAATATGGCGAGTGTAACAACTAAAGGTGAAATCACCCTACTAGTAAATGTAGCCGGGACTATTTAAGAAACAAAGTTCCATGTGATCGAGGGCGATATGAGATACAACACACTGCTAAAAAAACCCTGGATTCATAACATGAGGGCGGTCCCATCAACCCTTCACCAAATGCTGAAGTTCCCAACATCGGATGGAGTAAAAACGGTGTATGGGGAACAACATGCCGAAAAGAGATGTTCGCGATCGACAAAGTAATACCGGTATTGGCGCTTTCGTCAACAAAGGGATCAGAGTCCAAAGAAAAATAGGAAGCTAAATAGCAACCACAACCACCAGCCTCGACTCAGTCGGAGAAGCAGGGAACAGACGAGGACGATAACTACTGGATCCCTCGATCCTTCATAATCCCCGAGGATTCCGACGCCACCAAATCGACTGTCGAGGAACTGGAGCAAGTCATACTGATCGAGCATCTACCCGATCGAAAGATATACCTAGGTACAGGGTTAACCCCCAAGCTCAGGGAAAAATTCATTAGATTTCTTATCGATAATATGGATTATTTTTCTTGGTCCCACCTAGATATGACAGGGCTCCACCTGGAGATTACTACACATCGACCGAGCTTGGACCCAAAGTTCTGCCCGGTAAAACAAAAGAGAAGGCCTCAGTCCGAGGTAAAACATGCATTCATCAAGGACGAGGTAACCAAACTTCTCAAAATAGGATCCATTCGGGAGGTAAAATATCCCGAATGGTTAGAAAACGTAGTCGTAGTCCCTAAAAAGGGAAATAAACTTAGAATGTGCGTAGACTATAAAGATTTAAACAAAGCATGTCCTAAAGACTCTTTTCCTCTGCCGAATATCGATCGCATGATCGATACCATGGCCGGCCACGAGATCCTTAGTTTTCTCGATGCCTACTCCGGGTACAATCAAATACAAATGAACCCGGAGGATTAGGAATAGACTTCGTTCATCACTAAGTACGATACCTATTGTTATAATATAATGCCGTTTGGACTAAAAAATGATGGTGCCACTTATCAACGCTTAGTATATCGAATGTTTGAAGAACAAATAGGTAAATCAATGGGGGTTTATTTTGACGATATGCTAGTTAAGTCCCTGCGAGTAGAGGACCATTTGACACATTTGCAGGAGACCTTCGATATACTAAGGAAATACAACATGAAGCTCAACCCGGAGAAATGTGCATTTGGGGTTGGCTCGGGCAAGTTCCTCGGCTTTATGGTATCAAATCGGGAAATCAAAATCAACCCCGATAAGATCAAGGCAATCAAAGACATCACAGTCATGGACAATGTTAAGTCCGTATAAAGATTAACAGGGCGCATAGCCGCCCTAGGCCGATTCATCTCGAGGTCTTCAGATAGAAGTCATAGATTCTTTTCACTGCTCAAAAAGAAGAACAGTTTTGCATGGACCCCAGAATTCCAACAAGCATTGGAAGAATTAAAGTGGTACCTCTCGAACCCGCCACTGCTTCATACCCTAAAAGCGGACGAGCGACTCTACTTGTACTTAGCAGTCTCAGAAATCGCGGTAAGTGGGGTCCTAGTTTGAGAAGAGCAAGGTACGCAATTTCCTATTTACTATGTTAGTCGAACTTTAGGTGAGGCCGAAACTCGGTACCCACACTTAGAAAAATTAGCGCATGCCCTAATAAGCGCCTCTAGGAAATTAAAACCATAATTTTAGTGTCACCCGATCTGCGTGGTGACTACTTATCCTCTTCTTAATATTTTCCATAAGCCCGAACTTTTGGGCCGATTGGCCAAATGGGTCGTCGAGATAAGTGGGTACGATATCGAGTATCGGCCCCAAACTACCATCAAGTCTCAAATCTTAGCGGACTTCGTGGCCGACTTTATGCATGCCCTCGTACCCGAGGTCGAAAAGGAACTATTAATAAAGTTGGGTACATCATCGGGGGTGTGGACCCTCTTCACAGACGGTGCTTCAAACGTGAAGGGGTCCGGGTTAGGCATCATTTTGAAGCCACCCACGGGTAATACAATTAGACAAGCTATCAAAACTTCCAAGTTAACAAACAATGAGGCCGAGTATGAGGCCATGATTGCAGGTCTCAAGCTAGCTAGCGGTTTGGGAGCAGAAGTCATCGAGGCCAAATGTGACTCCTTGCTTGTGGTAAACCAAGTCAATAGAACCTTCGAGGTTCGAGAAGATCGAATGCAAAGATACTTGGACAAACTACAGGTGACTCTACATCGGTTTAAAGAATGGACCCTACAGCATGTGCCCCAAGAACAAAACAGCGAGGCCGATGACCTCGCAAATTTGGGGTCATCAATCGAACACGATGAGATTAGCTCTGGGACTGTCGTACAACTTTTAAGGTCAGTAATCGAAGAAGGCCACATCGAAATCAACTCCACAAGTCTGACCTGGGATTGGAGGAACAAATATATCGAATACCTAAAGAATAAGAAGCTTCCATCGGATCCTAAGGAATCGAGAACTCGACGTACGAATGCCCCGTCTTTGGGAACTATCTGTACCATATGCTGATTTGCTTGCCTATTCAGTTAGAAAACATGACTTAGAATTCCTATATTGGGTGATTGTTATGAGTACTTTCTCATGCTCACCTTTGGATTCTTGTACTGAAACTCCTAGGGAACTGATTCTTGCCCAGAATTTGCTTGAGTGCACTTCTATTTGCTGAATCGTCTATGTGTAATCTACTGTTATCCCCACAAACTGATCCATTACCATGTGAATCTCATGTGACGATATTGTCTTAATGTTTAGCCAAACATGTTTCTCTTTTATTTGTGCTCCATGATTTGTTTAATCATATATTCTTTGGTATTGCCTAAGACTTCTAGAGCAACTTTCAATGTTTAGCCTCTTCTCCTATATGAAATCAACTGGTATTAGTCTGGAAGCTTGCTTGTCCTGTTGATCTAAAAGTAACATGATTCTTGAATTCTTCTAGCGTTATGATTGGTACTCAACATGTCAAAGTTCTCCCATGCTCAACTAAGTAATTGCTTTGGTAGACTATGCCCACCAGCCAGTTGTTATGTTGTTTGTAATTACATTCTCATTAGGCTCTCATGTTAAACTTTCATGTGAAGATTGTACTCTACTTGCTTCTTGTCTATGATTTTGCTAGACCCTCATCTAAAGTTCTTTAGGTTAATCCTGAATCATTCTTTACTTTGAAACTCTTTTGGAATGGTTTACTATTCTATGATGGTCAATTTTGTCATTTAAACTTTTTTAATGGAAATACAAACATGAACCTGCCTCATGTATGCTTTGTGAACTTTCCAATATCTCATGTGATCTTGTCTATATACTTTGGTGAGAACTGTTGTTAGTTACCACTTTAAGAATTAAGTGTGTAGACTTCAAAACCTGTTTATTTAATCCCATGTGTAATTTGTCACTTGTGTGGTTAATTTTGGCATCCAATTGGGTAAGTAAGGCATTCGTTGGGCCTGGTGTTGAGACATATGTGTTAATTGGACTTAGGAATTGGATTCAGGCCTACTGTATTGTCCTTATGAGCTTGGGATTTGGGTCTACTGTTGTGCGAAGAGTAAGACTATTGAAGGCCCGGGGACATCCCTAGGTTACTTTTGTATTGGTCCTGTATTTGCTTTTGTACTTGTTTTAGTCTGTAACCTTTGAGTTTGTATTGTTTCATTTTTGGCATATAATAACGAACAAATGGGGAGATTAGTGAAAATGGGGGAGCTGGGATACTTTATCCTTTGCATGAATAGGTAGAAAACATGTCTATAGGGCTTTAATTGTTTATTTGCTGCCATGCCCCGTCTTTGGGTACTATTTGTACCCTATGCTGATTTGCTTGCCTATTCACTTAGAAAAAATGACTTAGAATTCCTATATTGGGTGATTGTTATGAGTCCTTTCTCATGCTCATCTTTGGATTCTTGTACTAAACCTCATAGGGAACTAATTCATGCTCAGAATTTGTTTGAATGCACTTCTTTCTACAAAATCCTCTATGTGTAATCTACTATTTTCCCTTCAAATTGATCCACGACCATGTGAATCTCAATTGACGACACTGTCTTAATGTTTAGCCAAACATGTTTCCCTGTTATTTGTGAACTCTGATGTTGTGCTCCCTGATTTGTTTAATCCTATATTCTTTGGTATTGCCTAAGACTTCTAGAGAAAATTTCAATGTTTAGCCTCTTCTCCTATATGAACTCAACTGGTATTAGTCTGGATCCTTGTCTGTCTTGTTGATCGAAAAGTGACATGTTTCTTGAATTCTTCTAGCGTTATGATTGGTACTTAGCATGTCAAAGTTCTCTCATGCTTAACTTAGTAATTGCTTTGGTAGACTATGCTCGTCAGCCTGTTGTTATGTTGTTTGTAATTACATTCTCATTAAGCTCTCATGTTAAAACTTTCATGTGAAAATTGTACTCTACTTGATTCTAGTCTATGATTCCACTAGACCCTCATCTAAAGTTCTTTAGGTTGATCCTAAATCATGCTTTACTTTGAAACTCTTTTGGAATAGTTTACTATCCTATGATGGTCAATCCTATCATTTTAACTTTGTTTCTTGAAATACAAACATGAACCTGACCCATGTATGCTTTGTGAACTTGCCAATACCTCATGTGATCTTGTCTATATGCTTTGGTGAGAACTGTTGTTAGTTACAGCTTTAAAAATTAAGTGTGTTGACTTCAAAAGCTGTTTAATTAATTCCATGTGTAGTTTGTCTCTTGTATGGTTAAGTTTGGCATCCAATTGGGTAAGTAAGGCTTTCGTTGGGCTTGGTGTTTAGCCATATGTGTTAATTTGACCTGGGCATTGGATTCGGGCATACTCTATTGTCCTTATGAGCCTGGGATTTGGGTCTGCTGTTGTACGAAGAGTAAAAACTATTGAAGGCCCGGGGACATCCCTGGGTTACTTTTGTATTGAGCCTGTAACTGCTTTATTGGGCTTGTACTGGTTTCAGTTTGTAATCTTTGAGTTTGCATTATTTCATTTTGGGCATGTAGACACCGTGCCTATAAGAGGGAACAATCTAGTATGTTTTAATTTCAAGCCTGCCTATCCACAGCTGCCCGTTTAACTAATCTTGAATATAGTTAGTGTAAGTAATAATTGTTTGCTTAATTGCATGCACATGAGTCTATATAAGAAGGTGAACTTGAGCCATTTTGTGTTATTATATGAAGTCCTATTTATTTTGATTGCGCGCTTAATTTTCTCATTTTGAGCAACCTAAGGGAAGTCTAGAACTACCAAAATAGTAGGTCCAAAAGCCTCCTGGACCATAGGCATGGGGCGGGTAAAGCACGCATAGGACACTGTTTAGAATTGAACTAGAATTCTTTAGGTAAACAACTTCAAGATAGTAATTGGGTAGCAGGAGATGATAGTATATGCTCAATGATTAATGGTGGGGATAATTATGGTATTAAATTGGATTAAGTGGATAAAGATTTCTTTTGTGTGGTATCAAGGTTGTTAATCTTATGGTGTCTTACAATAACATAATCACAAATCCTTTATAACCTCGTGAATGGTCTTAATCCCTTCAAGCTCATATGGATTACTACGACTCATCCTAGTATTAAAGTACGGGATATAACAGATATCTTTGATTACTTTGTGGTATTTTTAGAAGGCGATTAATACGAGTTATTAATTATTGTCTGAAGTTACTCGTAAAGGGTTCAAGATCTGAATCTATTATTTTGACTTGTTTTTTAAGTAAAGGCATTTGATTTTGTCAATAAATCAGAACGTTGTTACTTGGATCTTGTCAAGGCTATAGAACTTGCATTCTTGGAAGTTCCTGGAATACTTTCCTTGAATTTTCCCATATCCTTTATTTTCTGCACTACAATTCTAGTTGTCCAATTCCTTATTATTATTATTTCTTCCGTATTTACTTCTCAAATTTTTACTTTAGTTTGAATTCCCGACCTTGTTGTTATCAGCAGTACACCCTCCTCTCAGTAGATTTGGTGAGCCCCACTTCATTCGGTGTTGTGTATTATGTTTTGAGGTACTATGTTTCCGGCGTTATCATAGTATTTTGTATCCGTAGATGCTCCGTAGATACAGTGTAGATTATATATGGGTGTTGGGAAAGTCAAACTAGCCTTGTTGTATCTAAATCACTTGTTGCATTTAAATTATAATTGTGTATGTATTTTGAGACTATAAAATGAAATGACTAATGGTAATGGAATTGGCATTGTTCAAGGAATCCACTTAATGTTTAGGTTGAGCACCTCGACTGGGATATCTCGGTTGAGCACCGGTCGCGCTCCCCGTGGTCGGGGCGTGACACTTTATTCTTGGGTGAATCGGGTAGACGGCATTGTGTAGGCTTGCTCGACCGGGGTATCTCGGTTGAGCACCGGTCGCGCTCCCCGAGGTCGGAGCGTGACAAGATTGGTATCAGAGCCTATGGTTTTAAAGTGTCCTAGGATGTCTCAGAGCCGTATCAAGTAGAGTCCCTCTTATCGGTGTGTTGTCGACCGCATATATAATTTGGAGGCTATAAGCATTTACTAATAATACCCTTCTTTGATGTTCTAGATCGTGCGATAAAGCTGCTTATAAGACTGTTCCTCCTTTAACTCGTGCATTGCTCTGATTTTCAGTACATGGCACCTAGGAAGAAGGTAAGAACTAGCCAAGGAGCCGATGCCACCCTAGGAATGGCAGTCGATTCTATACCTAATGATGCGGGTGAGCACTCGAGTGGTGAGGATATTCCCCCAGCTACTACACCGCATGATTTTACTACTCCTACTTAGACTGCACCAAGTCCTGCTCCTGTTGAAGGTGCAGCTATTTGTTACACCCCATATTTTCTTTTGTACGTGAAAGTACGCCATAAATTAATTGATGAAAGCTCGGAAATGAGATGTTACATTCCGTATTTTCATACGTTAAAATTTCGTCGTAAGTTAATCGACTTAAGTTCGGAAATGAGATTTATTTTGGGATTATAAGTATTATGCTATTTCAAACAAGTGATAAGTAAATTCGTGAAGGTGAGAGAGTAAGCGAATCGAAGGAAATGAGTTTTCATCGAAGTTTGATATTTTGAGAAAAAATACGGTCCGAACTATAATACCCGGTATTTATGGACTAGTGCCATACAAGGTACCACATGACCATGATTGTAGGGTACATAAAGTGTGTCAAGTGAGTAGTATTTTAAGTAATTTGGGATAATTCTTAATTATGTAGGTAATTGGTTAAATATTGGATTAGTGGGGAATTAATAAGTTGATTAAGGAGTAAATGGATGGTTAATTAAGGTCTTTGGATAAAGACCAAGGAATCAAACGTGGCAGCAATACCTTGTCCAAATTATGACTCTTACATTATGAGTGAAAAGGTGGCATATTTGAGTAATAAGTGGCTTAGTCATACCATTTCAAGCCTAACACCTCTCTAATTCAAAAGAAGGGTCTTATATCAAAGTAGGCAACGAACAAGAATTCAAGAATTGAAGAATTTAAGAATTCAAGCAAAATACCTTATCATCTTAGCAACGTGAAGAGGCTTCAATCTTTCATACAAAAACTACGTAATGTTATAGCAACGGGATTTTGCGATTCTAAGGGAGTACGGTGCAATCTTTCTCAAAGAATATCATACGGATTTTTCCCTACTTCGATCCGCCATTATGTGATTTTTCACAATTGACGTGTGTTACAGGGATTGTCAAGAGAACCGACTCAGGTATGTTAAGGCTAAGCCCCTCCTTCATTTTGGCATGATCTCGTAATTACATGTGTTTGATAACGAGGCATAAAGAGAAGTTCATACTCACAAATTTATATACATTATCCTAGTCTCATAAATTACAGTATTCTCTTTATCAGAACTTCATATTTAATTGAGTATTGTCTTCTTCCAGTCAAGAGAGCAGCGAGCCAGTATATACAGTATTACAGTATTTCCATTACCATCGAGCTATAATCGATGGGTAGGCCCCTATTGGGCAACCTCTGATCAGATGGTAAGTTATATACCGAGCCTACTATGGCCGAGCGCCTATGAGCGAGCCCAGTTGGCCGAGATACAGAGCCTAGTATGGCCGAGCGCCTATGAGCGAGCCTACCACGACAGAGCAGTTATATATATACCGAGCCTTATAAGGCCGGGCATCTATTTTACTTACTATATTGAGAGAGTTGAGTCAGTATCAGCAGGTGAGTATATCTTCAGATTATCTTTGACTCCCAGTTAATTTTAGTTAATATATTATCAGTTCAGTTTCAGCTTGCAGTATATTGCCTTACATACTCGGTACATTATTTCGTACTGACGTCCCTTTTCTTGGGACGCTGTATTTCATGCATGCAGGTTCAGACAGACAGACGGGTAGACCTCCTCATTAGGCGTTGCCCGAGTTCAGCTTGATCGGTAATCTCCATTCCCTTCGGAGTTGTCGGGTCTAGAGCTTTATGTACATCTTGTGTATATATGTATATATGTTATGAGTAGGTCGAGGCCCTGTTCTGATCATAGTCTATCCATCAGTAGAGGCTTGTAGACGTATCCTATCAGTTAGTGTAGTATGTTAGGCTTGTAGGCCTTTTATGTATATTTTGTTGGTTTGCCAGCTGTAGTAGTTATGACGGCTTTGTCGGCCCAGCTTTATATTGATGTTTAGTCAGCATTCACAATTATCTTGCAATGTGACCCATGGCCAAAGTATGACACTATATGTTCAGAGTCCCTTAGTCGCAAGTTGGTACGCGAGGATAGGTGAGGCACCGGGTGCCGGTCTTATCCCAGGTTCGGGGCGTGACACTATTCCACCTCCAGCCCCAGCTTTCAGTCCCGGTGTTTCTGATGGGGACCTTAGGGGAGCCATGCAAATTTTGGCTCAGATAGTGGCTTCACAGGCCCAGAGATCGAATGTTGCACCTACTTCTTCTAGCCAGCAAAGGGATTCTGCTAGTTCCAGGGTGAACAAGTTTCTTCAGTTGGATCCTCCAGTGTTCACGTGTACTAATCCCGAGGAGAACCACCAGGACTTTATTAATGAGATGCACAAGACTCTCCGAGTCATGCGTGCTACTGCGACGGAGGGAGTGAAGTTGGCCTCCTACCGCCTGAAAGAGGTGGCCTATTCTTGGTTTGAAATATAGGAGAAGTCCCGCTAGGAGGGGAGCCCTCCGGTGAGGTGGAGTGAGTTTGCCGATGCCTTTATCGACCATTTATTGCTTGCCGAGACTAAGGCAAACCATGCCGCCGAGTTTGAGAGTTTGAAACAAGGTAGTATGAGTGTGTGGGAGTATCATATGAGGTTCGCGTGCCTATCCAAGTATGTCATCTACATGTTGCCCACTATGGAGGCTATAGTGCGCCGGTTTGTGCAGGGCCTTAGCCCCTTGGTTATTAATGAGGCCGCAACAGTTGCCTTGAATTCTGATATGAACTATGTTAAGATGGTGGCATTTTCTCAAGCCACAGAGACCCACAAACTGAAGAATAGAATGGAGCGAGAGCGAGGTTGTGGCAGGTCAACGTCTGGGCCATCCCAGTCCTTTGCTCAGTCTTCAGTTAGTGCACATCCATCAAGTCCCAGTCAGCAACAGTGGAGCCATTTCAGGCCCAGCCAGGGAACAAGGGTTCCTACCTGCAAGGTCGGCCTAGAGGGAGATTCCAGCAGCAGTAGAGGCCCTTATGCCTTAGGTGTAGGAAGATGCACTTTGGGGCCTGCTTTATGGACTAGACCATATGCTACGGGTGTGGGGTCACATTCAAAGGGATGGTTGTTCATCCCACCAGAGCATGGGCAGGGGAGCAGCACAATCAGCAAGTTATGCAGCTACTACATCCGCAGCACCTCCTCCAGCTCGAGGCACTCCATCACCCGCAGGGCATGGTGCAGCTAGGGGTGGTGCGTAGAGTTCGGAGGAACCAACCATTTCGATGCAATGAGGGGTCGCCATAGTCCAGAGGCTTCTCCAGATGTTGTCACAGGTATATTGACTGTCCAATATCATGATGTATATCCTCTTATCGATCCCGGTTCCACTTTGTGATATGTCACTCCTTATGTTGCCATGGAATTTGGGATAGAACCGGAACAACTTCATGAGCCATTCTCTGTATCTACTATGGTTGGTGAGTCTATTGTGGCCGCATGGGCTTATAGGGATTATGTTGTCACGATGCGTAGTCGGGACACCATGGCTCTTGGGAATGTTATAGAAAGGGAAGGCGGAAGCATCGAATGGCGAAGAGAGGCGGATCGACAGGGAAGGAATGGGAAATCGTCAAGGATGACTTCTTTGTTGGCGGAACGAAGGGCTAAATAGCGAGAGTGATTCTCTGAGCCGGTCTGGATTTCCAACGCCTCGAAAAACTGGTCAAGATAGAGGCAGATCTCATTGAGCTGGGGATGGTTGATTTTGATGTAATAATGGGGATGGATTGGCTTTATGCATGTTTTTCCAAGCTTGATTGCCGAACCAAGTTAGGTTTGAATTTCCAAATGCGCCAGTTATTGAATGGAAGGGGGATGATATGGTGCCAATGGGTAGGTTTATTTTTTACCTTAAGGCCATGAAGATGATCAACAAGGGGTGTATTTACCATTTAATCTGGGTTACGGACACCGATGCTGAGGCACCTACACTTGAGTCCGTGCCTATTGTGAATGAATTCCCAGAGGTCTTTCCGGATCAGCTCCCCGGAATCCCACCAGACAGGGAAATTTATTTTGGGATTGATGTGTTGCCAGGCACGCAGCCTACATCTATTTGTCACGCCCTGACCTCGGGGAGCATGACCGACGCTCAACCGATATACTCCGGTCAAGCAAGCCTTTACAATACCTTCTACCCAACTCACCCAATAATAAAGAGGAGAATACCTTTCATTAATTAGACAGTAAGAGGTCATAAGAATATCACCAGTTCATTTTCATTAGTTACGTCATTAACAAGTCTCCAAAATAATACATTGTACAATCATAGTTAAAGTGCAACAGATTATACGATTACAATATTTTTAGTTTAACCTTCCCAAAAACATATACAACCCACACTATGTCGACAGAGCCTCTAACAGAAACAAAAGATTACTACGACAATGCCGGCAACAAGGCCCTGGTTATACCTCAAAACTCTATGTACATGGAACAAGAGATACAGGACCCCGGAATGAAGTGGGGCTCACCGAGTTAGCTGAGGAAAAGGGGTGTTGCTATCACTGATTAATACCACCTGCTATGGAACCACCTGCTCCATTAAAGATGTAGTGCCCCCGGCAAAAGGGACGTTAGTACATGTCGAATAGTACTAGTATGAAAACCAATACCTATGCAAGGGCTTGGAAATACAACATGAATATGATGAATCATGGTAACAATAAAAGGCTTAGTTAGCCGTTAAAGCCATAGAAAATTTATTAAGAGCTTTCAATAACATTTATAAATTCATAATTCGGGGATCCTCTACAACTATCTTTACACAAAGCGGACTTGCCGCCTCACCCCAACGTATGCGGGTGGAGGTGCAATCACAATACCAAAAACTCTACACAAAGCGGTCATGCCGCCTCACCCCAATGTATGCGAGGGGAGGTGCATTCACCATGCCACAAACTCTACACAAAGAGGCCCTGCCACCTCACCCTGATGTATGCGGGTAGAGGTGTATTCACAATGCCACCCTTTGGATTCCCAAAACGATAATAGTTTGTACAAGAGAGTTCCCTTTTAAATCAACCATTTGGCACCTTTGGCCTTAGCAAGTGTAAGTTCACAAGGTCTCATCATATGAGAAATAAGTGTTTAATCACATTGATTTCATACAAGAGCTTCTTCCCAAAAAGGGGTATAACATAATTAAGTCAAAAATAGAGAGTCATTAACACACGAGGGTTCTAATACGTTATGCCAATCGGGAATCAATTTTACTAGTTTGAATACCCCACATCAATAGCGTTTCAAGTTCGACTACACATGATAGAATTTTACAAGGATTCGGAAATTCCGATACTAGAAGAAGAGTTTAGCCTTCATACCTCGCTTTGAGATTTCCCAAATTCACTACACAGTTCCGAATATCCTAGCAACCTCGATCTATTTAGAGACATGGAAAAATTGAACACAAATTAGGAAGATATTCATGGTTTCAGCTCATTTGAGCATTTAATCAAACACTAGGCGTGCAAATTCGATTACAAGGTTCTTCCATAAGATTTTCTTCACTCCACAACTAATTCAATACCAAGAGTTTACTCATACTAGTTCAATTACCTCCCCACCATCCTCATAGCTACATGCATGCATAAATAACAACTCTCATACCCAAGAATCATACTCCAAATTACCCATCTTCTACCTAAACTCGAAATTGAAGAGTAGGGTTAGAACCTTACCTCTTGGATGAAGACCTTGTGAGTTTTCCTTGTGAATTCTCTAAGTCTTGAGCAATAATTGATGAACAATTAGCCTAGGGTTTCCTCCTCTCTCTCTCTCTCTAGAACACTCTCCCTTCTCTCTAAAATATCCGATTTCCCTTTCAAAACGAGCCCCAAGGGCTTTTAATAAAAATAGGGTCGGGTAAACAAAATTAGTAAAATGAAGCCCCGACACAGATCTGCGGTCGCATATGCGACCGCATAACACTTCTACGATCCGCAAAATGGGCCACATAATGGCCCTCCGGAACTGGGCACCACTGCTTCATTATAAGACTGGTCTGCGGTGCGCAGACCAATTCTGCAGTCGTATAATGCACCGCAGAACTGCCCTCCGAAATTTTTTGTACTAGGTCTGCGATGGGTTATGCGCCGCAAAGTGATTATACGGCCGCATAATGGTCCAAACAAATTGGCCATATTTCTGCCTCAGTCTGCGGCAAATCTGCGGTCCGCAGATCAGTTCTACGACCGCAGAAAATGCCCTGCACTTCTAAAAAATTTCTTCAACTCCCCAACGCACTGTTCAACCCAAAAATTCTGAACTGTCAATACATAAGTCTACTTCGGCACCACGAAACCTAGGGTTTTAGGTAAAATTTTATGGGGCCTTACACTATTCCACCCTACAGAATGGCACCGGCAGAATTGAAGTAGCTAAAGGAACAATTGAAGGACTTGATCGAGAAGGGTTTCATCTGGCTGAGTGTGTCGCCTTGGGGCACACCGATTTTCTTTGTAAGGAAGAAAGATGGGTCGCTGAGAATGTGTATTAACTATCGACAGCTCAACAAGGTCACGATCAAGAATAAGCACCCACTGCCAATGATAGATGACTTGTTTGATCAATTGCATGGTGTTAAGTATTTCTCCAAAATTGATTTGAGATCTGGGTATCACCAATTGAAGAGTAGGGAGCATGATATTTCGAAAATAGCTTTCAGAACCCAGTATTGGCACTTTGAGTTTTTGGTAATGTCTTTTGGACTAACAAATACCCCAGTAGCTTTCATGGATCTTACGAACCGAGTTTTCAAGCCGTTCATCGACTCATTTTTGATAGTGTTCATTGACAATATTCTGGTTTATTCACGAAATCGAGAGGACCATGCCGATCATCTTAGGGCAGTTCTACAGACTCTGTATCAGCACTAGTTGTATGTGAAATTTTTGATATGTGAATTTTGGCTTGAATCTGTCACATTCTTGGGTCATGTTGTCTCTAGAGAAGGAATTAAGGTTGATCCTTAGAAGATTGCAGCGGTGAAGCATTGGCCTAGACTTATAACCCTAATAGAGATTCGCAGTTTCTTGGGCTTAGCTGGATATTGCAAGAAATTTGTGGAGGGGTTCTCTACCCTTGCCTCTCCGTTGACTAAATTGATGCAAAAGGCAATTACGTTTCAATGTTCAGATGCTTATGAAAGGAGCTTCCAAGAGTTGAAATCAAGATTGACTACAACACTGGTGTTGACCCTACCAAAGGGTACATATGGGTTTGTGGTGTACTATGATGCTTCAAGCTAGGTGTGTATTGATGCAACATGGCAAGGTGATCACTTATGCTTCTAGGTAACTCAAGAATCATGAGACGAACTATCCAACACATGACTTAGAGCTCGCGGCACTGGTTTTTGCATTGAAGATTTGGCGTCATTATTTGTATGAGGTCCATATGGATATATTCACGGACCATAAGAGCCTTCAATATATTTTCAAGAAGAAGGAATTGAATCTGAGGCATAGAAGATGGCTTGAGTTACTCAATGATTATGACATTGATATCCTATACCATCCGGGGAAGGCTAATGTTGTGGCAGATGCTCTTAGACGGATGTCTATGGGCAGTTTGGCTCATTTGGAGGCATATCAAAGGCCATTGGCCAAGGAGGTTCAGCGGTTGGCTAGTTTGGGAGTTCTTGTTATAGACTCTAGAGAAGGAGGAGTGATTGTGCAAAATAGGGTGGAATCATCCCTGGTTGTGGAAGTCAAGGAGAAGTAGTACGACGATCCATTGTTGGTACAGTTGAAGGAGGGCATTCATAAACATAATACTATGGATTTTTCTTTTGGCATGGACGATGGTACACTAAGGTACCAAAGGCGGCTATGTGTTCCAAATATGGATGGTCTCCAGGAAAGAGTCATGACTGAGGCTCACAATTCTAGATATTCCGTGCACCCGGGCTCTACAAAGATGTGCCACGATCTTAAGGAAGTCTACTGGTGGAATTATATGAAGAGGAGTATAGCGGACTTTGTGGAAAGATGTCCCAATTGTCAACAAATAAAGGTCGAACATCAAAGGCCCAGTGGGTTGGTACAAAACATAGAAATTCCTATGTGGAAATGGGAGATGATCAATATGGACTTTGTGGTAGGACTACCTCGCACTCCACGCAATTTCGACTCAAGTTGGGTGGTTGTGGATCAACTCACGAAATAAAAACACTTCTTACCTGTTAAGGCTACCGACACGGAGAAACAGTACGCTCAGTTGTATATCAAGGAAATAGTCAGGTTGTACGACACTCCAGTTTATATTATCTCGGATCGAGGGGCACATTTCACACCTAATATTTGGAAGAAATTTCAGCAAGGATTGGGTACCCAGGTGAATCATAGTACATCCTTTCACCCGCAAACTGACATGCAGGCAGAGTGGACTATTCAGACGCTTGAAGATATGTTGCGCGCTTGTGTTCTTGACTTCAAGAGTAGCTGGGATGATCAATTGCCACTCATATAATTTGCCTACAACAACACTTATCATACTAGTATTCAAATGGTATCGTTCGAGGCTTTATATGGTAGGAGATTTTTGGTACACCCCATATTTTCGTACGTGAAAGTACGCCATAAATAAATTAATGAAAGCTCGAAAATGAGATGTTACATCCCGCATTTTCGTACGTTAAAGTTTCGTTGTAAGTTAATCGACGTAAGTTCGGGAATAAGATTAGTTTGAGATTGTAAGCATTATGCTATTTCAAACAAGTGATAAGTAAATTCGTGAAGGTGAGAGGGTAAGAAAATCGAAGAAAATGAATTTTCGTCGAAGTTTGACATTTTGGGGTAAAATACGGCCCGAGCTAACATACCCGGTATTTATGAACTAGTGCCATATAAGGTACCACATGACCATGATAGTAAGGTGTATATGGTGTGTTAAAAGTGAGTTTTATTTTAAGTAATTTGAGATAATTCTTAATTATGTGGATAATTAATAATTTTTAGTGGGAGATTAATTTAAATCTTTGGATAATCAAATATTTTGGATGACTTAACCCCCAAAAACGTGGCAGCACCCCCTTCCCATCAAAATGACTCTTAATAAAGAGTGAAAGGTGGCATATTTTAAGGAATAAATGTGACACAAGTCTTGAAAGGTGGGGCCACACCACCAAGACTAAGATTCATTCTTCAATTCAAAAATGAAGGTGTATTATATCCAAAAAAGGGCTTCAGCAAGATAACTTCATGAGCAACGTGAGATTCCATAGGTTCTTCAACCATTCAAAACGTAAGATTTCATAGGTTCTTCAACAATTCAAAACGTGAGATTTTGCAATTATAAGGAAGTACGGTGCAATCTTTCTCAAGAATATCATACGAATTTTCCCCTATTTCGATCCGTTGTTACATGTTGTCGTAATTGATGTATGTTAGAGGGATTGTCAAGAGAATCGGCTCAGGTATGTTAAGGCTATCCCTTCTTTCTTTTTGGCATGATCCAAATAATACAAATGAAACGAGCAAAATGCGCAACTTTCATAAATGACTCTATTCATAGAAATACTAGGGGTGTCTATATTCTTGATTTCCCATGTAAATTATTATTATATCTTCTGTTCATGGGTCTCAGAAAAATACGTATTTGATAAAGTTTATCCGAAAGGCATATTGATTTTATGATATTCCGAGAAATCTTAGTAATGTATTTCTTATGCATTTCATGCATTTATACATGTACATTTACCCATGACCAGATGGCGTTATATACGCGTATATTATATATATATATATATATATATATATATATATATATATATATATATGGGATATGGTAAAAGGTTATGGCATTATATACGCACCACCACCTGATCAGCTGGTATATATTGATGATTTGCCCACAGTGGCCGAGATAATATGATGGGATGCCCTCAGAGGCTTGATGATGTTATGAATGCATATACCTATACATGGTATGACCTTTGTTACACCTCCATATTTTCGTACGTGAAAGTACGCCATAAATAAATTGATGAAAGTTCGGGAATGAGATTATTTTGGGATTATAAGTATTATGCTATTTCAAACAAGTGATAAGTAAATTCGTGAAGGTAAGAGGGTAAGTGAATCAAAGAAAATGAGTCTCATTGAAGTTTAGAAGTATTTATGGACTAATACCATACAAGGAACTACATGACCATGATAGCAAGATGTATAAAGTGTGTTAAAAGTGAGTAGTATTATAAGTAATTTGAGATAATTCTTAATTATGTGGATTGTACTCTAAAATAGTACAACTAGATATGAGTACTACAAAAATAGGCACTGGAAGCCTGAAAGGGATAAATATTATCTTAGTGTGACTCCCGTACCTAGTAGAGAGAGAATGTTAGGCAACCCGAAGAGCCAGTGGATGGAGCAAGGGGATCTAAAAGCAAAAGAATGTCTTGTTGAAGTTTTCAGAAAAAAGTGATAGACAGATATGTTAGCAGGGAAATAAGCAGAGAGTTAATGAAGCATTATGAGTAAGATGTGATACATGGATGACAACGGTAGATAAAAACAAATGACAGTATTACAGAGTCTATAGTCAAGGGAAGGAAAAGACGAGAGGTGACAAGCCTTGAGACAACAAAAGAGTATAGGCCATAAAGTCATATCCTCATTTCGAGAAATAAGTTCGTGGCTCTAACGTGATTACCAGAAGGAAAAGTTAAACCCCGGAATAATACAAATCAGTATGTGCTGGTGAACAAGGTAAACTAAACATGAATAAGGTATCATTAGAATGTCAGATTGCGTTCCAACGATAATAGAATGGACGACAGAAGAATAAACTTTAAAGGTCATTCAGGAAGACGCTTCCGTAAAGCAAGCAATGTGAGCAAAGTTAAGCTTAAGGGACTATGTGTGCCAGTTACACTAAGTGTCACCCTTCTGAGTAAGGAATTTTGTTATCCTTGGTACAAAAGGATTACCACAAGGTGAGTAAGGGTCATCGATGATGTGAAAAGACGCCAAAGGTAAAACATCTATAGGCAGATTGTCATAGCACTAAACCTTAATACTCCCCTAAAGGGGGGAATATGGAGTGATGTGGCATTAAGTCAGAATTAAGTGGTTCTAGTAATTATGGAATGGTAATTGAAGAATGCGATAAAAATGAAAAGGGAATGACCTTGCACTTACCCAAATCCTACAGATATGCTACAATTCCAGAATATTATGCAAGCACGACGTCAAAGAGATAAAGTAAGGGTTTCTTCCCGAGATGTTTTTGATAAATAAGAAGCCAGTGCGAGACGTAAGTTAAGACAAAGGAAATAACCCAAGAAAGATTACACGAAATATTGATATGAGAATGAGCTAACGAGTAATTAGTAGTTAATTCAGGAAGAGCCTAGTTATGGCTAGATAAGAGGATATAGACAAATCAGCAGATCGTGCAAGATAAACGTAGTGAACCCCAACATAGGGAATTCAGTCTCGCAAATATGAAATTGTGATCCTTGAGAAATATTCAGATAGGAGTTGGGATAGTAAAGGTACCGTATGAGTATTGCGGAAATAAAAGAGTCACACTGGGAAGACAGTCAAAATATCAGTTCAGAAGCAACCCTACAAGCATAAGAGCGTGGAGGTAAGTAACTACAGATAATTATAGGCAAGGAAGGACATCAAAATTTCCATCGAGTATACAATGTAATAAGCTCGCAGCTTTATGAGAGTCAGAGGGTCCTCCCTAAGCACTACAATGAAAGACTAGATAAGAAAATAAGGAAGAAGGTGTTACACCCCATGTTTTCGTACGTGAAAGTATGCCATAAGTAAATTGATGGAAGTTCGGGAATGAGAATTTTTTGAGATTATAAGCATTATGCTATTTCAAACAAGTGATGAATAAATTCGTGAAGGTGGGAGGGTGAGCAAATCGAAGAAAATGAAATCCGTCGAAGTTTGATATTTTTGGGATAAAATATGGCCCGAGCTAAAATACCCGGTATTTATGGACTAGTACCATACAAGGTACCACATGGCCATGATAGTAAGATGTATAAAGTATATTAAAAGTGAGTAGTAATTTGAGATAATTCTTATTATGTGGGTAATTGGTTAATTATTGGGTAATGGGACATTACCTAGTTAATTAAGGAGTTGTGGGTGATTAATTAAAGAATGTGGTTAAGACAAAACATTCCCCACGTAGCAGTAAACCAATCCAAGAATTGTGACTCTTAAGTCACTATGTTATGTGGCAAGTCTTAAGAATGTGAGTCATTTCCATTTAATAAAGGAAAGACACATATAACGTGAGTCATATCCATTCTTACGAAACATAAGTCACAAACCCATTCTTATATGCATTCAAACGTAAATATTTGTATGTTACAAACATAAGTCACATAATCAAGATAAGAGCTTCAACCAAAACTTCCTTGTATAGAAACGTTACTGCTAATCACTTAAGGAAAAGTTCCAGCCAAGATTATCTTTGCATAGCAACGTTATTGCTTCGAGCTTTTCATACGATTTGTTCCGTATTTTATCGCAATTAGCGTGTGTTAGAGGATTGTCAAGAGAATCAACTCAGGTATGTTAAGGCTATCTTCTTTCTTTTGGCATGATCCATACGATACAAACGAAACGAGTTAACGCACAATTTTCATAAATGACTCTATTCATAGGTCTATATTATTGATTTCCCATGTGAATCATTATTATATCTTCTGTTCATGGGTCTCAGAAAAATACGTATTTGATAAATTTTATCCGACAGGCATACTATTTTTATGATATTCCGATAAATCTTATTAACGTATTTCTTATGCATTTCATACATTTATACATGTACAATGACCCATGACTAGATGGAGTTATATACGCGTATATTATATGTATATGGGATATGGGAAATGGTTACGGCATTATATACGTACCACCACCTGATCAGCTGATATACGTTGATGATTTTGCCCACAGTGGCCGAGATGATATGATGGGATGCCCTCAGAGGCTTGATGATGTTATGAACACATGTACCTATGCACGACATGACATTCGTACGCATATGCATGGCACTATAAGTATTTCATGATTTACAGAGTTACTCAGACTTACATGTCGAGTCTTTTACTCCATGTTTCTCTCATGTCTATTATTTACCGATTTTCATTCCTTACATACTCGGTACATTATTTGTACTGACGTCCCGTTTGCCTGGGGACGCTGCGTTTCATACCCGCAGGTCCTGATAGATAGGAGAGAACCCTCTAGGTAGGCTATCAGCTCAGCGTAAGATGTTGGTGCGCTCCATTTGCTCCGGAGTTGCTTGTTTGGTCAGTATGATTTAGACGTGTATTGTTTGGTATGGCAGGACTCTGTCCCGACCTTTATGAAAATTATGTATTCTTAGAGGCTTGTAGACAGATGTCATGTACGTAAAAGATTGTATGGCCTTGTCGGCCTATGTTCAGTGTACGAGTGGTTATTTTGGTCTTATAGGCCCGTATGTCTTATGTATAAGTTGGTATTACATGTTATATTCTACTTATCTCACGGCAGCCTTTCCGGCTTAGTTATATATGATAGTATGATATGAAAAGATACGTTATGTTGGTACTCGGTTGAGTAAGGTACTGGGTGCCCATCGCGGTCCATCGGTTTGGGTCGTGACAAAAGTGGTATCAGAGCAGTTCTGTCCTAGGGAGTCTACAAGCCGTGTCTAGTAGAGTTTTTTTTATGGGTGTGTTGTGCACCACACTTATAAGCAAGTGGCTACAGGGCATTTAGGACTGTCACTCTTTCTTCTTACTCTAGATCGTGTGGTAGAGCTCAGTTGTAAGAACTCAATTTCCTAAACTCCATCTTATTCATAATACGATGATGCCTACACCTAGAAAGACGGTTGGTAAGGGATTGAATGCAGCTGTGGAAGAGTTGAGTCAGAGGAACTCAATTTTGCATCATGCTCATGATGAGTAAATGTAAGATCTCCAGCAGATCATGTGTGTACTAAGACATGTGAGTTTCTGAAAAAAGAGCACTAAGTCATGAATATCTATCCACCCATATGGTAAAAAGCAACGAGAGATTCAGAAGGTAGATACAAGCTTCAACAAGTAAAAGAAGCAAGGTGAGAAGGGTACGAGGTACCCAGTTAATGAAGATTATAGGTATTTACAATTCAGAAAGAAAAATATAAGCATTTCTTCGACAATAATAGAGGTATGTACAATTGGCCACACCTATTCCATTTATGCCCTATGGGGGCTAACAGAAGTAGTATAAGAGAAGGACGGATATCTGGATCCGGCTGGGGTTAGAGTAACCCAAGATGATAGATGGATTGTTTGCGTTAGTTGACATTTTTGAAGGATATTACAAAGGTGCTAATAGATCTCCTTGTGAGGCACCCAGATGGTGCACTCTAGAATATTACAATTAGATGTGAATACTAGCATGATCAAAAACATTCAGAAGATAGGCACTGAAAGCCTGGAAGGGATAAATATTACCTTAGTTTGATTCGTGTCCCTAGTAGAGTGAGAATGTTAAGCAACCCGAAGAGCCATTAGATGGAGCAAAGGGGAGCTAAAAGCAAAAGAATGTCTTGTTCGAGTTTTCACAATAAAGTGATAGACATAAATGTTAGCGGGAAATAAGAAAAGAGTTGATGAAGCATTATGAATAAAATGTAATACATGGATGACAACGGTAGATCAAAAAGATGACAGTATTACAGAGTCTATAGTCAATTGAAGGAAAAGACGAGATGTGACAGGCCTTAAGACAACAAAAGAGTATAGGCCATTAAGTCATATCCTCATTTCAAGAAATAAGTTCGTGACTCCAACGCGACTACCAGAAGGAAAAGTTAGGCCCCAGAACAATAGAAATCAGTATGGGCGGGTGAACAAGATAAACTAAACATAAATTAGGGATTGAGTGATTGGATAATAGTCGGCATCATGAGAATTTCAGATTTCATTCCGGCGATAATAGAGTGGACAACAGAAGAAGATTCATGAGAAATTCAGAGAATGGTCATTCAAGAAGACGCTCCCTAAAGTAAGCAATGTGAGCAATGTTAAGCTTAAGGAACTGTATGTGCCAGTTATACTAAGTGTCACCCTCGCGAATAAAGAATTTTGTTATCCTTGGTACAGAAGGATTGCCGCAAGGCGAGTAAGGGTCATCGATGATATGAAAAGACGCCAAAGATGAAGAGGTAAAACATCTATAGGTAGATCCTCATGGATACAACTCTTAGTACTCCCCTAAAGGGGAAAATATGTAGTGATGTGACATTAAGTTAGAATTAAGTGGCTTTAGTAATTATGGAATGGTAAAGGAAGAATGTGACAAAAATGAAAAAGGGATGAGCTTTCACTTACCCAGATCCTACAGATATGCTACGATTCCAGAACATTATGCAAGCACGACGTCAAGGAGAGGAAGTAAGGGTTTCTGCCCGAGATGTTATTAATAAATAAGGAGCCAGTGCAAGACGTAAGTTAAGATAAAGGAAATAACCCAAGAAAGATTACGTGGAAAGTTTATATGAGAATGGGCCAACGAATAGTTTAGCAGTTGATTCAGAAAGAGCCTAGTCATGGCTAGACAAGAGCTTACAGACAAATCGGCAGATCGTACAAGATAAACATGGTAAAACCCCAACATGGGGAATCCAGTCTCGCAGATGTGATATCGTGACCCTTGAGAAATATTCAGATAGGAGTTGGGGTAGCTAAAGGTACCGTATGAGTATTACGGAAATAAAAGGGAGTGCCACTAGGAAGACAGTCAAAATTGCAGTTCAGAAGCAACCCTACGAGCTCAAGGGCGCGAAGGTAAGTAACTAGGGATAATTATAGGCGAGGAAAGACATTAAAATTTTCGTCGAGTATACGATGTATTAGGCTCGTAGCTTTACAAGAGTCAGAGGATCCTCCCTAAAGTACTACAATGAAAAACTAGCTGAGCAAATAAGGAAGAAGGCTTCAACCTAAGCTCAGTGCTCTAAAAAGGAAATGGTTTGTATGCACTCCATAAGAAAGTGGCACCTATCATGACTAATGAACAAGAAGTAAGTAATATTCGAGACCATATGAGCTGCACAAAAACAAAACTTCGGCTTGCGTGGGAACTAAGATAAGCTAAGTATGCACGCAACGAGGGGACAGAAAGACTAGGAAAAGTAATTGCTTACGTTTAAAGAAAACTGAGAAGGAACGAAAGGAATTATTCGATAAATGATCTAGATTTAGTTACGTTATGAACGCACTTAAGATTTCCGAGTATTATCCATGCAGCATATATGTTGACAATCATACAGCCGTAGAAGACTCCGGTATAAGTTAAAAGAAAGAATTGAGCCCAGGGCATAGACAAAGGATTGAATTGTTAGAAGATTGTGTTATGGATATTCCATAGCGCCCATGAAAGGCTAAAGTAATAACTAATACTAGGAGCCGCATATCAGAAGATAGCTTAAGCTTACATGAAGGCTGATTAGAAGAAAGAGGAAACTAAAGAGTTACATCAACTCAGTAAATCAGGAGTCTGATTATTGGACCAAGAAAATTTTAGACCTCGTGATTGAGAACATTGCAGGATCACTCTTAAATACAAAAGAGATACTACAGTAGGCATATTCTATAACGGCTCTATGATAATGCAGTTAGAAGAGTACCAGCCTCATAAGAAGTCAGTATGAAGCTCTCACCGGATTATGTATGCACCAGAGGTACAAGTATTACAATAGAGCTTCAAGTTGTCGATGCGAATTATACCTCTATGGAAGGGAGGTCATGAAAGATATAGAAGATATGATGCGAGATCTTAAGGTAAAGATGAACAACGTACGAGATACTCAAATGTAGAAGGTGGTGAATAGTCCATACCTCAGATAGAAGGCTAGAAGCATTGGGATTCAGTATCCAGGAAGGATCGAGGTGTCATTAGCGGCCTATCTTCCAGCCTATGGTTTCTAGGTATCGAGAGGTCTAGTTAAAAGAGTAAAGAAAAGTTAGAGATGATTTGATGTCTCGCTTGATGTTCCAGAATAATATAAGGAAATCTATGATGCAAGCAAGTTGAAGGAAGGTTGCGAGTAGTATAAATAGACATGTGAAGGTCGCAAGCTAATATATGGTAAAGCGATAAGGTTTTAAGAAGATATTATAAGGAAATACGAGTGAGAAGGCAACGAGAAGGGATAAGTCCTCGGGATTAAGCCCATGAAAACAAAAGAGCTGATGGTTTGTCTAAGTTATAGAAAGCTCAGTATAGCCTGAATATACTCAAAGGAGTCTAAGACTAGCAGAATTTAAAAGAGATGGAATGCTGCCCTGGTAATAGAATAAGGGTGTAATTGTGATAGATAAAGGATGAAATTATGCTCGTAAGGAGAATCACATTGGGATGCTATGAAATATGGTTATTAAAGTATAGTATCGCCACTAGGTGGATTAGGCAAGCAACTTCATATATTCCTTGATGAGACGTAAGCCCTAGTGGCAATATATTACGTAAGAAATTTCAAGTTATCAGTGGTAGATTGTAGATCAACATTGAGGTGAATCAACAATAGATGGATAAAGTTCCAACGTATGGGAGGAGATAAGGTTGCCATCCTTTTGATGAACAGTAATAAGGAAGCATGGAAGGACATGGATTTATACATCTATGATAAGAAGCGAGAAGGTAACCTGGAGTTCGGTAGCAAACCCCAGTAACAATAAATCGAAGAAAGAGTTATGGAAGTAAAGTCATACGAATGGATAACCGGGTCTATAGATGCCCAGAGAGACATCTTATCAAGTTATGTATATGTTCACAAAGTGAGGCCTAGAGATTGGCTAAAAGAAAAAAGGAAAGAAGAGTCGTATAGGCGCACATACAAGGGCAAAGTCGTACAGGTTGCATGATAGAAGGTAGCAACAGTTACGAGATTGGAAGGATTCCGACCACAAGTCGTGGTGTGAGCAAGAGGCCTAAAGGGGGAATGCCCGGGCCTTTGGAATTATTTACAGAACAGTTGCCGAGATGGCAAAGAGAGTATTACAGTATTCGGAAGACATAAGTTATGAAAATAATAAGTGCATCAGTCAACATTCGAGGACGAATGTTCCAAAGGGGGAATGATGTTACACCCCATATTTTTGTATGTGAAAGTACGCCATAAGTAAATTGATGGAAGTTCGGGAATGAGATTATTTTGAGATTATAAGCATTATGCTATTTCAAACAAGTGATGAATAAATTCGTGAAGGTGGGAGGGTGAGCAAATCGAAGAAAATGAAATCCGTCGAAGTTTGATATTTTTGGGATAAAATATGGCCCGAGCTAAAATACCCGGTATTTATGGACTAGTACCATACAAGGTACCACATGGCCATGATAGTAAGATGTATAAAGTGTATTAAAAGTGAGTAGTAATTTGAGATAATTCTTATTATGTGGGTAATTGGTTAATTATTAGGTAATGGGACATTACCTAGTTAATTAAGGAGTTGTGGGTGATTAATTAAAGAATGTGGTTAAGACAAAACATTCCCCACGTGGCAGCAAACCAATCCAAGAATTGTGACTCTTAAGTCACTATATTATGTGGCAAGTCTTAAGAATGTGAGTCATTTCCATTTAATAAAGGAAAGACACATATAACGTGAGTCATATCCATTCTTACGAAACATAAGTCACAAACCCATTCTTATATGCATTCAAACATAAATGTTTGTATGATACAAACATAAGTCACATAAGCAAGATAAGAGCTTCAACCAAGACTTCCTTGTATAGAAACGTTACTGCTAATCACTTAAGGAAAAGTTTCAGCCAAGATTATCTTTGCATAGCAACATAATTGCTTCGAGCTTTTCATATGACTTGTTCTGTATTTTGTCGCAATTAACGTATGTTAGAGGATTGTCAAGAGAATCGACTCAGGTATGTTAAGGCTATCCCTTCTTTCTTTTGGCATGATCCATACGATACAAACGAAATGAAAAAACGCAAAATTTTCATAAATGACTTTATTCATAGAAGTATTAGGGGTGTCTATATTATTGATTCCCCATGTGAATTATTATTATATCTTCTGTTCATGGGTCTCAGAAAAATACGTATTTGATAAAGTTTATCCGACATGCATATTATTTTTATGACATTCCGAGAAATCTTATTAACGTATTTCTTATGCATTTCATGCATTTATACATGTACAATGACCCATGACCATATGGAATTATATATACGTATATTATATGTATATGGGATATGGGAAAAGGTTACGGCGTTATATACGCACCACCACCTGCGTTGATGATTTTGCCCATAGTGGCTGAGATGATATGATGGGATGCCCTCATAGGCTTGATGATGTTATGAACACATGTACTTATGCATGACATGACATTCATATGCATATGCAAGGCACTATAAGTATTTCATGATTTACAGAGTTACTCAGACTTACATGTCGAGTCTTTTACTCCATGTTTCTCTCATGTCTATTATTTACTGATTTTTATTTCTTACATACTCAGTACATTATTTGTACTGACTTCCCGTTTGCCTGGGGACGCTGCGTTTCATGCCCGCAGGTCCCGATAGATAGGTCGAGATCCCTCTAAGTAGGCTATCAGCTCAGCGGAAGATATTGGTGCGCTCCATTTGCTCCGGAGTTGCTTGTTTGGTCAGTATGATTTAGACGTGTATTGTTTGGTATGGAGGGACTTTGTCCCGACCTTTATGAAAATTATGTATTCTTAGAGGCTTGTAGACAGATGTCATGTATGTAAAGGATTGTATGGCCTTGCTGTAAGGACCCGTAAAAATTTAAACCAAAAACTCGGGGTTTCATGGTGCCAAGATAGATCCCTACGTTCGGACTTTTTGGATTGAACAGTTACCCTACGGACTGAGAGAAAAATGTTTCGTAGAATAACGCATTTCTGCGGCCCATTATGCGGCTGCATATTCACTTTGCGGACCGCATAATGGCCGCAGAGTGAAGCAGTAAGTTTGGCCAACTTGAGGTCGGTTTTGCGGTTGATTATGTGACCGCATAATCGATATACAGACCGCATATCGATCGCATAATCCCTCTTGAGTTTTTGCGGAGGAAGTTCTGCGGTGCATTATGCGACCGCAGAATGAGTATGCGGACCGCATACTGGTCGCATACCTGGGCCAAAAGTTCAGGCCCCTGAGGGCCATTTCTGTGGTCACTTTGCGGACCGCATAACCATTATGCGGTCGCATATGCGGTTGCAGACCTGTGTCGGGGCACCCATTTTTCTTAATTTAAAACCCGACCCCCATTCCGTTAAAATACCCCTTAGGTCTATTTTGAGCTCATTTTCAGATGTTTCTAGAGTGAGAGAGAGAGGGTTCAAGAGGGAGGGTCTAAGTTTTCATCAAATTGATCTTCAATCATCACTCAAAGCCTTGGAAATGTTCACAAGTAGAGCACCAAAATTCTTCACCCTAAAAGTTAAGGCTTCATCACCCCAGCTCTTAATTTCAAACATAGCTATAATGGGGTATTAGTGTGATATTTCATGGGTATGCGGGTGGTTCATCTTGCATGCATGTGATAAAGAGTGTGGAAAAAATAAAAAGTGAACTAGAACCATGAATGTTTTCCTAATTTTGGGTTCAATTTGTATATTGCTAAAATAGATTGAGGTTGCTAAGGGTTCCAGAAAATTGTAGAGTCTAAAGAAGCGCATTTGAGGTATGTTGGCTAAACTTTCTCTCTTGGAATTGAATTCCATAATGTTTCTGTAAGTTTCAAAGTGTGGGTTACGTATTATTAGGTTATGGCTTTGAGTCATGTTTCAATGAAAGATAGAATTGTCTAAAGCTTTTGTACTAAATTCATGCTCATTAGTGGTTGCTTTAACTAATGCTTTGATTTATAAATATATCCAGTGTGATTTGAGTTCTATATACTCATGTGTTGAAATTGTACATTGTCATTTTTGGGGGAGAGTATTGCAAGAGTAAATGGTGTATTGACTGTTTATGATTTTTCATGTGTGTTTCTATTGTTGGTTGGTATGCTTCATTTCTTTTGGGAAGAAACCATTTGTGTTTGAAGTTTCCATTTCAAATGGATTTGAAGTATATATGATTTTTAAAATATCCTATATGTTGATACTTGATGGTGATCTTTGAAATTGAAAGAGGTGAAAGTATGGAATATGAAATACGGCCATCATGCCAGGAATAAAGAATCTTGTGAATGGCCTAATGAGCCAAGAAAATATTGTCATTGTGAATGACTGGAAATACTAATGAGAATTCATACACTGTGAAAGATGTTGAGGTGAGTACAATTGTATTTATGATATTTCTATTTGCAAATCAAATCAAAACTATTTTTTGGGAACATCAATGGCAATACCGAGGAAGGGTGGGGTCATAAGGCCCACATATGAAACTACACGTGCCGGTGTAGGGGTGGATTGTGATATTATTCCCCTTAATTGGGATGAAACTGGAACCTTTGTGGATTGGAAAAGTCAAGCCACATGGCATATGTGGGAAGGCAGCCTAGATGATCGGGTGGAGATCAGACGCCATATTGCGCATATGGTGGTACTACTCTTGGTAACAACTTTCTTTCACATCACATGTTAAACCACATTGTTCGTAGGGAGATGGACTAGCCGATCGGGCGTGATTGGACTCCGTGCTAACAAATACGGTGGTATATCGGTGCTAATGATCTCCCAACCAAAGTTATATATGAAGTTCGTATTTTGAAAAATTTTATGTTTTAACTGGATGTTTGGATATTGTTGATTTGTGACTTGTTGTTTCTATGTGTTGCCTTTTCTTATATGGGCATTCTATTTTGAAAGAGGATTTTTAGCTATACATACTAGTGCTATTCGACAGTACTAACGTCCCTTTTGTCGGGGGCGCTGCATCTTTAATGGATGCAGGTGGTTCTTCAGTAGGCGGCATTGATCAGTGATAGCAGTACACTCTTTTCAGCTGATTTGGTGAGCCCCACTTCATTTCGGGGTCATGTATCTTTTGTTTCTCATATACAGTATTTTGAGGTATAGCCGGGGCCTTGTTGCCGGCATTCCATATTACTCTTATATTGTATTTAGAGGCTCCGTAGACAAGTTGTGGGTTATGGTTGATGTTGGGAATCAAACTAGAAATGTTGGTACTTGGAAATTATATTTTTTCATTAATTCTATAAACTCGTAATGTTTTGAAAATTATGAATGAAGCTACTAATGGGAATGAAAAGGAAGTCGTTAATAAAAACTTTTCAGTGATTGATTAATGGAGTACATCTCCTCTTTATTCATGGATGAGTTTTGGGTAGAAGTAAGTCTAATAGGCTTGCTCGGCCGGGTTCTCTCGGTTGAGCACCAGTCGCGCTCCCTGAGCTTGGGGCGTGACACTTGTCGGCCTATGTTCAGTGTACGAGTTGTTATTTTGGTCTTATAGGCCCATATGTCTTATGTATAAGTTGGTATTACAAGTTGTATTCTACTTGTCTCACGGCAGCCTTTCCGGCTAAGTTATCTATGATAGTATGATATAAAAAGATATGTTATGTTGGTACTTGGTTGAGTAAGTTATCGGGTGCCCGTCGCGGCCCATCGGTTTGGGTTGTGACAGAAGTCTTCAACCAAAACATCGTAACTTGAAGAAAAAATGGTCATGCAAAAACAGTTTCACTATAACATTGTATGCACTCCATAAGAAAGTGGCACCTACCGTGGCTAATGAGCAGGAAATGAAACGAAAAGTAATATTCGAGATCATATGAGTTGTACGAAAATTCCGGCATGCGTGGGTACTAAGATAAATTAAGTATGCACGCAACAAGGGGGCAGAAAGCTGAGAAGGAACAAAAGGAATTATTCGATCAATGATCCAAAGTTAGTTACGTTATGAACGCACTTAAGATTTCGGAATATTATCCATGCAGCATATATGTTGACAATCATACAGCCGTAGAAGACTCCGGTATAAGTTAAAAGAAAGAATTGAGTCCAGGTCATAGACAAAGGATTGAATCAGTAGAAGATTGTATCATGGATATTCCATAATGCCCATGAAAGGCTAAAGTAATAACTAATACTAGGAGTCATAAATCGGAAGATAGCTTAAGCCTACATAAAGGCTGATCAGAAGGAAGAGGAAACTAAAGAGTTACATCAACGAAGTAAATCAGGAGTCTGATTATTGGACCCAGAAAATTATAGAAATCATGATTGAGAACATAGTAGAATCACTCTTAATATCAGAGGTCCAAGAGAGATAGTATACCAACCATATTCTATAACGTCTCTACAAGAAAGCCAGTTAGAAGAGTACCAGCCTCATAAGAAGTCAATATGGAGCTACCACCAGATTGTGTATGCACCAGAGGTGCAAATACTATAAGAGAGCTTCAAGTTGTGGATGTAAATTATACCTATGTGGAAGGGGGGGTTATGAAAGAGATAGAAGATATGATGTGAGACTTTAAGATAAGTAAGGTAAAGGTGGACAACGTACGAGATACTCAAATGTAGAAGGTTGTGAATAGTCCTTACTTTAGATAGAAGGCTAGAAATGCGGAGATTCAATATCGAGGAATGATAGCGGCGTCGTCGGTGGTATATTTTCCAGCCTATGGTTTCTATGTATCGAGAAGTCTAATTAATAGAGTAAAGAAGAGTTTGAGACGATGTGATGTCTCGCTTGATGTTCCAGGATGACATAAGGAAATCTATGATGCAAGCAAGTTGAAGGAAGGTTGCGAGTAATATAAATAGATATGTGTAGGTCGCAAGCTAAAGTATGGTAAAGTGACAAAGTTTTAGGAAGACATGAGTAAGGATAAGAAAGGGCGAGTGCGAAGGTGACGAGAATGGATAAGTCCTCGGGATTAAGCCCATGAAAAAAAAGAGCTAATGGTTTGTCTACGTTATAGAAAGCACAGTATATCCTGAATGAACTCAAAGGAGTCTAAGGCTAGTAACATTTAGAAGAGATGGAATGCTGCCCTGATAATAGAATAAGGGTGTAATTATGATAGATAAAGGATGGCGTTTGGACCTTCGATTGAGTAATGATTTAAAGGAAAAAAAAGGGATTTCATGGATGGCACGGGATTAGAATACCCCCCCCCCCCCATAAGATGAATCACATTGGAATGCTATGAAATACAGTTATGGAAGTATAGAATTGCCCCTAGGTGGATCAGTCTAATCATTTCAGATGTTCCCCGAGGAGGCGTCAGCCCTAGCGGCAGTGTTACATAAGAGGCCAAGTTATCAGTAGTAGATTGAAGATCAACATTGAGGTGAGTCAACAATGGATGGATAAAAGTTACAAAGTATGAGATGAGAATAGGCCATCATTCTTAAGATGAAGAGTGATGAAGAAGAATTAAAGGACTTAGATTTATACATATGGGATAAGAAACGAAAGTAACCTGGAGTTTGGTGGCAGACCTCAGTAATGATAGATCAAAGTAAGAGTTATGGTATAGTATGACCTACCTAGATGCTGTAAAGTCATGCGAATAGATAATCGGGCCGATGAAATAAGATATAGCAATATTCGTAAGTTCAACAAAGTACCGAGCGAAGAACTTCAGTATGCCTATAGATGCCCAAAGGGACATCTTGTCAAGCTCTGTATACGTTTACAAAGTGAGGCCTAGATATTGGCTAAAAACTGGAGGAAAAAGGAGATAAGAATCGCATAGGCGCACTTACAAGATCAGAGTCGTACAAGCTGCATGATAAAAGGTAGCATCAGTTACAAGATTGAAAGGATTCAAACCACAAGTCATGGTATGAGAAAGAGTCCTAAAGGGGGGAATGCCTTGGCCTTTGGATTTATTCACAGAACAGTTGCCTAGATAGCAAGGAGAGTACTAAAGTATTCGCAAGAGCTATAGGTTATGATAATGATAAGTGCATCAGTCAACATTCGAGGATGAATGTTCCAAAGGGGGGAATGATGTTACATCCCGTATTTTCGTACGTTAAAGTTTCATCATAAGTTAATCGACCTAAGCTCGGTAATGAGATTATTTTGAGATTATAAGTATTATGCTAACAAGTGATAAGTAAATTCGTGAAAGTGAGAGGGTAAGCGAATCAAAAAAAATGAGTTTTGTTGATGGTTGTCATTTTGAGATAAAATACGGTCCAAGCTATAATACACCGTATTTATGGACTAGTGCCATACATGGTACCACATGACCATGATAGCAAGATGTATAAAGTGTGTTAAAAGTGAGTAGTATTATAAGTAATTTGAGATAATTCTTAATTATGTGAATAATTGAATAATTATTGGTGAGTAGGAGATTAACAATGTAATTGAAAATTAGTGGATAAGTTAGGTGGGGACATCACCCCACCCCACCCCCACGTGGCAGTAAATGAAAATGACTCAAAAATCTAAAATGTGACTCTTGGTTCATGAAGACTATGTGGCATATTTAGAAAAGTTGTTGGCTAAGTCATCTCCAAAAGTGGGGGCCCACAAACCTCAAAGATAAGGGATTGTGATACATCATTTAAGAGGGAAATACATGGGCTGCTAGTAACGAATGGAATTCTCAAAAAAAATTCTTAATCAAAGAAAAGGGATTGTTATACATCATTTAAGAGGGAAATACATGGGCTGCTAGTAACGAATGGAATTCTCCAAGGAATTCTTAATCAAAGAAAAGGGATTGTTATACATCATTTAAAAGGGAAATACATGGGCTGCTAGTAACGAATGGAATTCTCATAGAAATTCTTAAGAATCCCTACAAGGTGCAACATGAATTGCAAATTCTAAGGGAGCACGATACAATCTTTGTCAAGAATATCATACGAATTTTTTCCTACTTCGATCCTTACGTGTTTTATCACAAAAGACGTATGTTAGAGGGATTTTCAAGAGAATCGGCTCAGGTATGTTAAGTCTATCCCTTCTTTCCTTTTTACATGATCCATACGATACAAATGAAACGAGCAAATACACAATTTCTATAAATGACTCTATTCATAGAAATACTAGAGGTTCCTATGTTCTTGATTTCCCATATGTCTTATTATTCTATCGTCTGTTCATGGTTCTCAGAAAATATGTGAATTGATAAAGTTATTTCATGATATAAATCAGAGGCATAATGGTCTTATGACGTTCCAAGAGATTTTATTGACGTACTTCTCATGCATTGCATTCATTTATACATGTACATTGACCCATGACCAGATGGCGTTATATATGCATATATATATATATATATATATATATATATATATATATATATATATGGGATATAGGAAAAGGTTAAGACATTATATACGCACCACCACCTGATCAGCTAGTATACGTTGATGATTTGCCCACAGTGGCCGAGATGATATGATGGGATGCCCTCAGAGGCTTGATGATGTTATGTACGCATATACCTATGCATGGTATGGCATTTATATGCATATACATGACATTATAAATATGAAATGATTCACAGAGCTATTCAGACTTACATGTCGAGTCTTTTACTCCATGTTTCTCTCATGTCTATTATTTACTGATTTTCATTCTTTACATACTCGGTACATTATTTGTACTGACGTCCCTTTTGCCTGGGGATGCTGCATTTCATGCCCGCAGGTCCCGATAGACAGGTCGAGAATACTCCAAGTAGGCTATTAGTTCAGCGGAAGATGTTGATGCGCTCCATTTGCTCCGGAGTTACTTATTTGGTCAGTATGATTGGGACGTGTATTGTTTAGTATGGCGGGGCCCTGTCCCATCCTTTATGGTATTTATCTACTCTTAGAGGCTTGTAGACATATGTCATGTACGTAAAAGATTGTATGGCCTTGTGGGCCTATGTTCAGTGTACGAGTGATCATTTTGGTCTTTTAGGCCTGTATATCTTATGTATAAGTTGGTATTATATGTTTTATTCTAGTTATCTCACGGCAGCCTTTCCGTATCATTTACCTATGATAGCATGATACAAAAAGATACATTATGTTGGTAATCGATTGAGTAAGGTACCGGGTGCCCGTCGTGGCCCATCGGTTTGGGTCGTGACAGTACACTTCACACAACGAGGATGGGGTCTGCTAAACGGACTCGCCCCCACAGTGGCCGAGATGATATGATGGGATGCCCTCAAAGGCTTGATGATGTTATGTACGCATATACCTATGCATGGTATGGCATTTATACGCATATGCATGACATTATAAATATGAAATGATTCACAGAGCTATTCAGACTTACATATCGAGTCTTTTACTCCATGTTTCTCTCATGTCTATTATTTACTGATTTTCATTCCTTACATACTCGGTACATTATTTGTACTGACGTCCCTTTTTCCTGGGGATGCTGCATTTCATGCCCGCAGGTCCCGATAGACAGGTCGAGAATACTCCAAGTAGGCTATTAGTTCAGCGGAAGATGTTGATGCGCTCCATTTGCTCCGGAGTTACTTATTTGGTCAGTATGATTGGGACGTGTATTGTTTAGTATGGCGGGGCCCTGTCCCATCCTTTATGGTATTTATCTACTCTTAGAGGCTTGTAGACATATGTCATGTACGTAAAAAATTATATGGCCTTGTGGGCCTATGTTCAGTGTACGAGTGATCATTTTGGTCTTATAGGCCTGTATGTCTTATGTATAAGTTGGTATTACATGTTTTATTCTAGTTATCTCACGGCAGCCTTTCCGTATCATTTACCTATGATAGCATGATACGAAAAGATACATTATGTTGGTACTCGATTGAGTAAGGTACCGGGTACCTGTCGTGGCCCATCGGTTTGGGTCGTGACAATACACTTCACACAATGAGGATGGGGTCCGCTAAACGGACTCGCCCCCACTTACCTGATATTTGCCCTTTTTTCTTACATCATAAGCATTCCCCTTAGTCTTCCTCCAAGCCTTCATGGCGGGAGTAACAACCTCTGCAACAGCTCATAGTATGGACTTTTGGAATTGCCCAAATCTACCACCCCTTACACGCTTCTAAGCATACTCACAACATGACATAAAATATTTTCGCCCGCATATCGGGCAGACCGGGATGGGTGTATCCAACCTAAGGTCATTTGTTCTTCTTTTTCTCCCACTTTCCACAACCATAACATATTTCAAGAATCATCCAACATAAACCCGAGTGGCTCTTCTTTCATATCAAATATTTCGGCTTATTGATGCCAATAATCCTCTTTCATTTCTTAGGTACTCTCACCACATAAATTGGTGGCGTGGTAGCATTAATAGAAACAAGGACACTTCCCCTAGCAACTGGTTGTTTCATTCACTCCTCGCTGCCTCGAACTCGTGGGTTACTCATATGGAAAATGAGACATGACGAGGAAATTAGTTTCCTATCTTGAGATCTATCGCACGATCTGGAGTATCAAAGAAGTGAGAAATTCCTAAATGTCCAAGTAGCCTCCTCATTATAGATGTGGTCGACAACACACCGATAAGAAGGACTCTACTAGACACGACTCCGAGACATCCTAGGGCACTTTAAAACCTTAGGCTCTGAGACAATCCGTGACCGGCGCTCAACCGAGTGAACCCGGCTGAGCAAGCCTGTTAGATTTCCTTCTACCCAAACTCATCCATGAATAAAAAGGAGATGTACTCCAATAATCAAACATTGAAAAGATTTCATTAGCAACTCCCATTTCATTTCCATTAGCAGCTTCATTCATAATTTCCAAAATATTACAAGTTTATAGATATAATGAAAAACGTGTTTTCCAATACCAACATTTCTAGTTCAATTCCCAACATTCGACTACTACCCATAACCTGTCTACGGAGCCTCTAAGTACAACACAAGAGTAATATGGAAGTGCCAGCAACAAGGCCCCGGCTATACCTCAAAACGCAATGTACAACTCGAATGACATCAGGCCCGGAATAGAGTAGGGCTCACCAAAACCTGCTGAATAGAGAGCGACTGCTAACGAGGACCAAAGTTGCCCGCTGATGAACCACCTGTATCCATTAAAGATGCAGCGCCCCCAACAAAAGGGACGTTAGTACATATGGAATAATACTAGTATGTAAAGCTAACTGTCCTCTTTCAAAATAGAGTGCCAATGTAAGAAAGGGAAAACCGTGGAAACAACAATCAACAATCAATGATATTCAAATGCCAAGTTAAAACATAATAATTTCCAAAATATGAAGATAACGCTGTGAAGTGATAATCAAAATATGATGATAATATTATTTTTGGTTAGGAGATCTTTAGCACCGATATACCACTGTTCACAATACCAATACCACTGTACTTTTAGCACGGAATCTGATAACGACCTCATCGGTTAGGCTATCTCATTAGAGACATCAACCACAATCACTCTCAATACCAATACCACCGTACTTTTAGCACGGATTCCGATCACGACCCGATCGGCTAGGCCATCTCATTAGAGACATCAACCACAATCACAATTTCAATTACAATTTCCAGTACAATCACCACCATGTGTGCGGCATGGTGTCCGATCACGACCCGATCGGCTAGGCCGTCTCACCACAATGTCGTGTGAATCGACATCATCCTTTTCTATCAATAAATCTCATCCCAATTAAGGGGAATAATTTTATCACATCAATCTCATCCCAAATAAGGGGAATGATCACAATCCACTCCTATACCGGCACGTGTAGTTTCGGGGTTAGGTTATTTTAACCTACCCTTCCTCGGTGACTATCGATACTCCCAAAAATATTATTTTTGTTTTTACACACAAAGGTAACATAGGTATAAATGTATTTACCTAATCATCTTTCACATTATATGAATCTCCACTAGTATTTTCAACCAATAACAACAACAATATTCCCTTGGCTCTTTTGGCCATTCACAAGATTCTTTATTCAAGGCACGGTGGCCATATTTGATATTCCACACTTTCATTTCTTCCCTCTCATGTATCATCATCATAAATATTAACATATATAATATTCCGGAAATCACAACTTTAAGTTCATTAGAAATAAAGAATTTAAGCACAATAGATTTCTTTCCAAGAATGGAGTAAAATGATTTGCAATCGATGCACAAGTTAAAATCATAAACAAGTAACACACCATTTATTCTTGAGATACTTTTCCCCAAAAAGGGCAATACACAATTTCTACTCATGAATATGTAAGAACGTAAAACATATTGAAAACATTCACAAAGCATAGCATTAGTTAAAACAGCCACATATGGGCATCACTTGAGTACATATACTTTTAGGCAATTCTATTTTCGAAATAATTTTGGAATAGTTGAATCAAAGCTCATTTCATAATATTTCTCACATCATCTCATTTCATTGGCACCACTAGCCACAAGTAAAATTTTCATTCATGGCACAGTGGCCACACTTTATATCACCAGCTCACTTCTTTCACTTTCGAGCATCTTTATATATTATCAACAACACATTTCCAATCAAGACTTTAGGTACACATATGAGAAATTAAGAGTGTTAAGCATATCGAGTTTTTCTCACACAAGTTGGCATACAAGCTTTCATTCAAACACGACTCAAAGCCATAACATTTTAATACATATATCATTCTTGAACACATTTCCGAAGCATAACATAATGTGATAGGAATATTCGGAACACATTTTGAATACATACATCTTTCGACACTTTGCGTACTTAGGGATACTTGAATTTAATGGGAACAACTCGAAACATGGGAATAAGGAACTTGAGCCAACAATACTTGAAACTTACTGGAAGATCATGGAATTCATTTCTAAAAGAGTAGTTTAGCCAACATACCTCGCTTTGAGCTTTCCTTAAATTACTACAACGTTTTGAAAATTCTAGCAATCTCAATCTATTTTGAGACATAACAAAATTGAACACAAATTAGGAAGGTATTCATGGTTTCAGCTCATTTGAGCATTTTATCAAACACTAGGTGTGCAAATTTGGCTACAAGGTTCTTCTACAAGATTTTCTTCATTCTACAACCCAATCTTTACTTATTTAAGCTCAACAATCTTCCCACAAACTTTTTTGGTACATGCATGTATAAATAATACTCTCATACCTAAGAATCATACTCTTAATCAACCATCTTCTACCCAAATTCGAAATTGAAAACTAGGGTATGGAACCTTACCTCTTAGATGAAGAACTTGTGAGATTTCCTTGTTGGATTTCAAAGCTTGGAAAAGATCTTGATGAACAAAGCACTTGAGCTTATTCCTCTCTTTACAACACTATCACTTCTCTCTAAAATCATCAGATAATTGCCCCAAAATAAGCCCCAAAGTCTATTTATCAAAATGGGGTCGGATTATGAAAATAGGAAAATGGACCCTCCGAAATCAGGTATGCGGTTGCACAATGGACCGCACAATGGGTATGCGGGTCGCACAATGGACCGCAAAATTGATTCCCAGAATTGGGCTGCACTGGCCAAGTTTGCGACCATTTTGCGGTCGCATAACCAGTTTTGTGATCGCATAATGATTCTGCGGTCGCACATCTGACCTCAGAATCACATTCTTCCAGCTTTTGGTAATTTGGTCATAACTTCTTGTAGGAGTGTCCAAATGACGAACGGTTTGAAGCGTTAGAAACTAGACTCGAAGATCTTTCATTTGATAGGTAGATCAGAACATAACCCCTTATATATATATATATATATATATATATATATATATGTATATATGCTCGTCCAAAGTTTAGTCTTATGCGTACCCATTTGAAACTTTAGTCTATCATGAAATTTCCAACTTGACTTGGACTTAGGGCTCTTCTTAGACCCCACATCACTTATAATATGTCTCGTACACTTATTATCATATCCAATTGATATCCATCATATTAATAGTCCTCGTCTGCATACAAAATAATATAATTAGCGCACATCAACTTTGTTAATAGCGCTTAAGTACTACAAAATTTTTCGGGGTGTTACAGTTCGCAGACCTCGAAGTCACCTTCTGCTTTTAGTTGTATTACTATTTATTTTTTGTTTAAAACAATATTGTATTTCGAGGTTACTAGTGCACTCTCTGTAGAGATTATGACTCGGTTCCACCAGGTTTTGGGAGTTATTGACAGTTGTATCTATTTGGTTTTACTATGATAGATTACTAGTTTAAATTGATATTTAAACCGTTATTTTTGCTAAATATTAATGTATGCTAGGCTTACCTAGTCTTAGAGACTAGATGCCATCATGACATCCTAAGGTGAAAATTTGGGATCGTGACACTGAAGTTTTAGGAAATTTAGTACAAAACTTCAGCATATACCAACCCGTCACGATGGCACCTAAAACACTGGCCAGGCAAGTCGAAATATAACAATAAAGACCCAAAAACCAAATTTATAGACTTAGCATAAGTCTGAAATCTCAATATGACAAGATACCACTAATACAAGATAAATCCCCTAGAAACTAGTAAATATGGAGTCATTTGCTCTACAACAGAATACAAGTCTAAAACTAAATAATGATACTATCTGAACTGAAACAACAGTACATAAGAAAAGACAAGTCAAAACTGTGGTCAAGAATGCAGCTCTACCTCGCCTCTCGAAGCTCAGTCCAACAAGCAAATTTACTGCTGATAACTGGTCCCCACACCTGGATATGCACAATTAAGTGTCAGAGTGTAGTATGAGTACAACCGACCCGAGTACTCAATAAGTATCGTAACTAACCTCGTCCCGGTAAAGGAAGCAAGGACTATAAATGATACTAGCTATAACCTATACAGTTTCATCATTTTTAACAAGTACATAAAATAATGAAATCAAGTCATAAAGCACAGAAAGAAGCATATGTGTGTGTATGTGTACAGTTACTCAAATACTCTGCTCAGTCAATGTTCAGCATATAGAGATGATATGCAATTAAATCAGGTAATTAACCACGAAAATGCAAGATCCAAACAACACACTGGATAGACTTTCCTCAATATCCGCATGTACACCATCAAGAGAGAAACATGAGAGGATGAACCTAAGGGGATGGCCATATCCACACCCTGTACGGACAACTCACGTGTAATAATACCAACCGTACAGACAACTCACGTGTTGTACGGACAACTCACGTTCTAATAATATCAATATCTGGATCCGCACGGACAACTCACGTGATGCACGAACAACTCAGGTGCCAACGATCACAATCCGCCCGGTGTGGTCAACTCGCATAACCCATCCACATTGGACAGACAAATCCGATCATGCATCCGCAACACCCTGTCATCTCCAATAGAAACCTCCCTAGCATCACCGTGTTGCACCGTATCCTTAAGGACAACCAAATGGGGGTCATCGTACTGGCGCTCTCTGATGCGCTCATTTAAAGAAGATCGATAAACCACACAAGCAAGAACCCCGGCTAGGCTTCAAAACATCTAACCTCACGAACTGATTGGCCAAGGCTTGAACATCCAATGCTAGCGGTCTCTCACCAACTGGAATATATGCAAGGTTACCCATACTTTCAGCCTTTCTGCTCAAGGCATCGGCCGCCACATTGGCCTTCCTGGGATGATACAAAATGGTGATATCATAGTCTTTTAATAGCTCCAACCACCTCCGCTGCCTCAAATTTAGATCCTTCTACATAAAAAGTGTTGTAGACTTCGATGATCTATGAATACCTCGCAAGACACACCGTAGAGATAGTACCTCCAAATCTTCAATGCATGAACAATAGCTGCCAACTCTAGATCATGAATAGGGTAGTTCTTCTCATGCGACTTCATCTGGGTGAAGCATATCCAATCACCCTACCCTTATGCATAAAGACACACCCAATACCAATCAGAGAAGCATCATAATAAATCGTATATAAACTTGATGCTAAAGGCAAAACTAGAACTGGAGTTGTGCTCAAGGCAGTCTTGAACTTCTGAAAGCTCTCCTCACACTCATCAGACCACCATAATGGGGCACCCTTCTGGGCCAATTTAGTCAAAGGTGCTGCAATGGATGAGAAACCCTACACAAAACGGCGATAATAACCTGCCAAACTCAAGAAGCTCCAAATCTCTATAGCTGAAGATGGTCTAGACCAACTCTGAACTACCTCAATCTTCTTCGATTCTACGTTGATCCCCTTACTCGATACCACGTGGCCCAAGAACGCCACTGAATTAAGCCAGAACTCACATTTGGATAATTTAGCATAAAGCTTCTTCTCCCTCAAGGTCTGGAGTACAATCCTCAGATACTGCTCATGCTCCTTCTGGCTGCGTGAGTACACCAATATATCATCAATGAGTACTATGAAGAAAGAATCAAAATATGGCTGGAATACACTGTTCATCAAATGCATAAAGGCTGCTGGGGCGTTGGTCAGCCCAAATGACATCAAGAAACTCGTAGTGACCATAAAGGGTACTGAATGTCGTCTTTAAAATATCAGAATCCTGAATCTTCAACTGATGATACCCTGACCTCAAATCAATCTTCGAAAATACCCTCGCACCCTGAAGTTGGTCATATAAGTCATCAATGTGTGGCAAAGGATACTTGTTCTTAATTGTAACTTTGTTCAACTGTCTATAATCAATGCACATCTGCATCGTACCATCCTTCTTCTTCACAAATAGAACCGGTGCACCCCAAGGCAACACACTAGGCCTGATGAAACCCTTATCAAGTAACTCCTAAAGCTGCTCCTTTAACTCTTTCAGTTCCACTGGTGCCATGCGATACGGTGGAATAGAGATGGATTGGATGCCCGACACCAGATCAATACCAAAATCAATGTCCCTATCGGGTGGCATGCCCGGCAGGTCTGCAGGAAACACATATGTAAAGTCTCTCACTATCGGAACGGACTCAATGGTAGAAGTATCAACACCAACATCCCTCGCAAAGGCCAAATATGCCAGACATCTCTTCCCAACCATCTGTTGAGCCTTCAAATATGAAATCACTCTACTGGGAACATAATCTAGGGAACCTCTCTACTCAAACTTATGCAACCCTGTCATTACCAAAACCACAGTCTTAGCATGACAATCCAGAATAGCGTAACATGGTGTCAACCAATCCATGCCTAAAATCACTACAAAACCATGCTAAGCAGTAAAAGATCAAATCTCGTCTCTAATCCCCTAATAGTCACCACACAAACCGATACACACGGTCCACAACAATAGAATCACCCATTGGGGTAGATACATTAACAGGCATAACTAAGGAATCACGAGACATATCCAAATAACAATCAAAGTATGATGACTCTTATGAATAAGTGGAAGCAGGATCAAATAATACCGAAGCATCCTCTTTGCGGCACACTGAAATAATACCTGTGATCACGACATCGGAAGCAACTACCTCTGTACTGGCTAGAAATGTGTAGCAACGGGCCTGACCACCACCTGATCGACCTTCCCCTCTAAGGCGACCTCGAGCTAACTGAGTCCCACCCCGAGTTGGTTGTGTGGGTGGTGTAGCTGTGGGTGCTGAAATCATAGGCTGAGAATTCTACTGTGTTATCCTGCTCGACAGTCTGGGGCAATCCCTCTTGAGATGACTCAAGTCCCCGCACTCAAAACAACCCCTACTCTGATGGAGCAATTGACCTTGATGATCTGAACAGCTGCCTGTGGAACCCTGTGCAGACGAAGCATGATAAGATCTTTGTGCTGGCAATGCACTGAATGATGAATGAGCTGGGAGTGCACTGTAGGAACTGTGGCTAACTGAAGAACCATGAGGAACATGGCAATCTGCCTTAACTAGTCTAGATGGATGACCTCTGTTGTGGTAGCATTGGCCTCCAGATGAGGCACTACTGAAACCACCTGAACTACGAGGCATCTTGGACTCTCGCTCATCATGCTCTTACATGTGAATTAGCTCTAAGCATCTAGCAATCTTGACCACATGGTCAAACCTAGCATCCATTGCAACCTCTCGAGCCATAATGAAGTGTAAACCATAGTTGAGGCCATCAATGGACCTCCTAATCTTCTCCCTGTCAGTGGGAACCAACCATATCAAGTGACGAGACAACATTGCAAACCTCATCTCATATTGAGTCGCTGACATACCCTTCTGGCGTAGCTACTCAAACTACCTACGCAACTCATCTCTGCGAGTCTATGGGATAAACTTCTCTAAGAAGAGAACCGAGAACTCATGCCATGTAAGTGGCGCTACATCGGCTGGCCTGCTCAACTCATAGGCCTGCCACCATTGATAAGCTGCCCCAGTCAGCTGGAAAGTAGTAAATGAAATTCCACTAGTGTCCAAATTACCTGTGGTGCGAAGAATCCACCGACACTGGTCTATAAAATCCTAGGCATCCTCCAACTCTACTCCACTAAACTCTGGAGGCTTAAGCCTCCCAAACCTCTCCAATCTCTTCTACTCCTCATCACTCATATGGGGACCAACCTGGACCCGAGCCGCAGCAACCGGCTGAACTCGCAATACACTCGGTGTCTGGAGTCCCTGAGCTAGCTGCTCTGGAGTGCGGGCGGCATGAGTCCGGGCACCTCCTCCGGCCTATGAAGTGGATGGTACAGTTGGAACTGAAGCCGCATGAGCCAGGCTCGTGCACACAGTCAAAATCTGGGCTAAGGCCTCCTGAAGGCCAGGAATCATAATGGGAACTACTGGTGTCTGAGCTGATCCCATCGGCTCAATAACGTCTGGTAGGTGCTCCTCAGCTGGAGCAACTGGTGGCTCCACAGGTGCTGCCCTGGCTATAGTACGAGCCACACCTCGACCTCTACCGAGGCCCTAGCCTCTCGCGGCCCTGACTGGTCATTCTGGTGGCTGTCTGTTTGATCCGGTCATACGTGTCCTCACCATCTATGAGATAATAGAAGAGTCAAGTTCAAATTTCGGAAATGTTAAATTCGCACGATAAGAATACAAGAAAGTGAAGTTTTCTAACAATTTGGTAGCCTCTCGAAGATAAGTACAAATGTCTCCGTACTTATCCACAAGACTCTACTAAACGTACTCACGACTCATAATACCTATGAATCTAGGGATCAGATACCAACTTGTCACGACCCAAAATCCTAACCCATCATGATGGCACCTAACCCACCGGCCAGGCAAGCCGAAATATTACAATAAAGACCCAAAACAACAAAATTTATAGAAATAACATAAATCTGAAATCTCAATATGACAAGATACCGCTAATACAAGATAAATCCCCCAGAAGTTGGTAAATATGGAGTCATGAGCTCAATAACAGAATACAATCCTGAAACTAAATAATGATACTGTCTGAACTAAAACAACACTACATAAGAAAAGACAAGTCAAAACTTTGGTCAAGAATGCAGCTCTACCTCGCCTCCCGAAGCTCAGTGCAACAAGCAAATCTATTGCTGATAACTGGTCCCCACACCTGGATCTACACAATTAAGTACATAATGTAATATGAGTACAACCGATTTAATGTACACAATAAGTATCGTAACTAACCTTGGCCTGGTAAAGGAAGCGAGAACTATAAATGGTACTGGCTATAACCTATACAGTTTCATCATTTTTAACAAGTACAGAAAATAATGAAATCAAATCATAAAGCATAGTAATAAGCATATGTGTGTGTATGTGTACAGTTACTCAAATACTCAGCACAGTCAATGTTCAACATAAAGAGATGATATGCAATTAAATCAGGTAACAAACCACAGAAATGCAAGACCCAAACAAGACATTGGCCATACTTTCCGCAATATCTACATGTACACCATCAAGAGAGAAACATGAGAGGGTAACCCTAGGGGGATAGATCCATATCCACATACTGCAGGGACAACTCACGTGTTGCACGAACAACTCACGTGCTGCACGAAAAACTCACATGCTAATAATATCAATATTTGGATCCACACGAACAACTCACGTGCTACACGAACAACTCACGTGCCAATAATATCAATTGCATGGACAACTCACGTGCCAACGATCACAATCCGCTCGGTGTGGTCACAGGCTACCAGTCCAGCTCATAACACAAAGAAAGCAAATATACGAGAACACATGTACATGATCAATGAGTATCAAGTTTCATACTCCTGAGCTGGTATAACTACCATGCTATAGTGTAGGGATGTGCAATTTGTGCCATCGTAGTTAAAACAGACGATTTCATTATGGAATAGCAGTCTATCAGTTTCAACCGGGAAAAATAACCTCAATGAAATCTCAAATATGGTACAAATAGAACATAGAGGGGTACAAATAGGAGAAACATCTTAGCTTGAAGCTTAACAATCAATTCAAGGCATGACATGGCCTGCGCACTACCCCGAGCATGTAAATAGTACCCTGATGCACGCATATGGGCTCAACTCCACGCATATGTGCCACTCATAGCACGTAGCTATCACAAATAATTTAGGCAACTAGTGCCTCAACCAAGTTTAGATAAGATACTTACCTCATGCAAGCCAAATCACTACTCTAGCCAAAACAATGCAATACCATCAACAAAAGCAATAGGAAGTGATCCCAAAAGATAAAGCTAAGATCTTTATCTCATGTCAAAAAGTCAACCTCCGGGCCCGCACCTTGGAACCCGACAAAACTCTCAAACTCCGAACACCCATTTAATTACGAGTCCAACCATACCAAAATCATCCAATACCAACCACAAATCGACCCTCAAATCCTCCAATTTCACTCTCCAATGACATAGTCCAAAAATCCCCAAATTCTAACTTAGATTCATGAAAATTAGGTGTAATAATCAATGGGTATTAAATATTTATGGACAAAAGTGATTAAAAGTCACTTACCACTTCAATTGGGATGAGAAATACTCCAAAACATTGCCTTAGACCGAGTCCAACAAATCCAAAAATGAGAAAGCATGCAAACCCTCGACTTTAATACACTGCCCAGCGATTCTCGCGTCTGTGGGCTCAATTATCGCACCTGCGATACTGCTTTTGCGAAAAAAGTCTCGCTTCTGCGAAATCCATTAAAACCCAGACCTGCCGCTTTTGCGGCCAAAATCCCACTTCTGCGAGTCCACTTATGCGGTTCTCCTCGCGCTCTTGTGCGTCCGCACCTGCGGAAGTCTTCCGCATCTGCGATGCCTAGCCCTCAAGCCAAAATCCGCTTTTGCGGAACTTTCCTTGCAGAAGTGCATTCGCTTTTGCGGATCTCTACACGCACCTGCAAAAATCCCTTAGCTAGTCCCAATTCTGCTTCTACGTCCCTCCATCCGCACTTGCGGCATCACATCTGCGGCCAAGCCCACCGTAGGTGCGATTACACCAGCAATCGAAAATCCTTCAGCAATGTTCTAAGTCCAAATATCAATCCGTAAACCACCTGAAACTCACCTGAGGCCCCCGGGACGTCAACCAAACATACCAACAAGTCCTAATTCACAACACGAACTTCATCTAAGCCTCAAATCACATCAAACAACATCAAAATCACGAATCGCACCCCAAATTCAAGACTAAGAAAACTAATAAATTTCCAACTCTAAAACCATTGTTGAACCATACCAAACCAACTCTGATTGACCTCATATTTTGCACACAAGTCATAAATAACCCAACGGATCCATTCTAACTCCCGTAACTGGAATCCGAACTCGATATACACAAAGTTAACTCTCGGTCAAACCCCTCAACCTTCAAAACCTTCAACTTTCCAATTTTAACCAAAATGCACTAAATCAACCTACGGACCTCCAAATCCAAATCCGGACATATGACTAAGTCCAAAATCACCATACAAAACTATCAAAATAATCAAAACTCTATTCCGGGGTCGTTTACGCACAAGCCAAACTCTGGTGTCTTCCAACTTAAGCTTCCAACATTGGGACTAAGTGTCCCAATTCACTCCGAAACATCTCCGGAACTAAACCAACCACCCCGACAAGTCACATAACCACAATTGAACATAGAATAAGCAATAAACAGGGAAACGAGGCTACAGTACACAAAATAACCAAGTGGGTTATCACAACAAAACTTCAGCATTAATAAGTCTGAAGTTTACCAAATTACAGTACAAAACTTCAGACAAGCATAAGGCTGAAGTTTTAGGAAATGCAGTTCGAAACCAATTCAAAAACAAATATAATCACTTACATCATCCCCAAGATCAGAGTTAGCGTCTATAAGCTCGGTAAAGAATGACTTTGGAATGTCAATTCCAGCTAATCTGAATGGCTTGGAATCATATTCCCCGGTATCCATCTTCAACCAGTCTGTAAAACTTTATAGCAATCTGTTATCTTGTTTGAAATAATGGAAGGGACATCTTCGTGTAGTCTTTCCTGCTTTCCAATCTTGCCCCTTGCTTTTTGTTTAGGAATCACGTAAGGAGATTTCAACCAAATATTGTCTATACGATTCCTTTTCCCTACTTTAGTTGCTTTTCCTTTTGCTTGCTGCTCTTGCTACTCAGTCTCAACTAACTGTCGTGGTTCAGCAGCAGAGGTAAAATCCACAACCATATGGACAGATCCTTATCCAACTCCCTGTTGTTCATGATGCCCCTGTCTCACTTCACCACCACAAACAACAAAAGAATTACCTCATGAAACAGTCTCTTGTGTACTACCCAGTGAAAATGAACATCAATTGAAGTTGGGGATATCATCGGTGTCAAGCAAAACTTTAGGAGAACTGAACAACTTCCTTCTCTTAGGATTTGGAAGAAGTTGCGATGCATCAGACAAAATCTAAAAAACAAGGAAAATATATACATAAATACAATTGTTACAAACACACATTTGTCGGAAAAAAACCTTGTAATCGCATTGCAGGAAATAACTACATGGTCTAAGTGTTGCGTACAAATGATATTTGCATACCAATGGATCCGCTTGCATTACCCTCAGATATAACTATATCTTCATGCAAAAACAACAACAAGAAAAGGAAAAATATTAAATAATACTAACAAAATTTTGAAAATACTACAAAGACATTTCATACCTATCTGTGAGCCAACAGGTGTAAAAGATGTATTTCTCCTTTTTTATATAGCCGAATGAGATCACCAATTTTTTTTTCCGGTTGCATCAAGTCTTTCTGAATAATCATGAAAAACCCCAAAAAAAGAAAGTATGTAAAATTTTAAAACTAAAAATAAAAACTTGGATCAAATGTAATAAGTTTGTGATGTGAATACGTTGATGTTTGCCTTCCTCTGTGCTATCACTAGACTATATACCTTTCTCTATCTCAGCACCTTCAGCTTTATTCAATGGTGTAGCATTGTCCGCGAGCCTTGGAGTATTCTGCGGAAAGATTTTTTCGACTTCATCTTCATGCAACGGTGCAGCATCAACGGGGAGTTTTTGAGTCTTATCAATTGAAGCGCCACTGTTTTTTACTTCCACTGCATATTGATAGAGGAAAACAATCAATGACCCAAAACTTATATATATATATATATATATATATATATATATATATATATATATATATATATATATAATAAGATAGAACACCTTTATACCTGTAGTGACAACTTTCTATGTGTCTCCACCTAAAATTTCTTGTTCTTTAGTGCCAACAAATTCATCATCTGCACCTTTC